>NW_006431911.1:400168-405898 GCF_000325575.1 Pteropus alecto | reverse complement strand
TCTTTCCTACATTGAGTTTGATAATAACTAGCACCTCGTTGTCTATGTGGATGTGTGCATATCAACCTGGTTTATTGCTCCCATAGCGAAACCTGACGTTTCCAGTGGTCAGGATTTAGAGGAATGTTGGTCATTATGTCTTGAGCGTATTTTGGTCTTTCACTTTGAAGTATGTTTTCGAACCCTGCTCTGTACCTGTGATTAGGATCATTTCAAGGTCATGGTATATAGCACTATTTAGAATTGTCCACAGAAGCTGAGCTTTTCGGAAATTTTCTAATTATCTAGAATTCTTCATAAAAAATATAAGAAAACTTATAGAGCTTTTGGCAGCATGTATAATTTTAAAGAGAAAGAAGTAGTCCATATTCTGTAAAATGCATAGCAATAAAAGCAGACTATTAGGAAATGATAACGTTTACTAAGCATCTGTTCTGTTCTGAGTGTTTTCCTTCTGTTCCATTCCCCTCTCCTCCCTTCCCTTCCCCTCCTTACCCTTTCTCTCTCTTGCTCTCTCCTTTTCTCTCTCTCTTCCTTTTTCTCTCTCCCTTTCTGCCTCTTCATCCTTCTTTCCCCACTTTCTCTCTCTGTCCTTTCTTTCTATTCTGATATAAATGGTGATTGACTAGGGATGGCAAAGCAACTCTCTTTCCTCCTTAAACTCCTTGGGCGAAAGTTCTGTTTCTTGAGGGGGTTTTGGTGCATATCTTGGCCTGGTCTCCCTTCCCGGCCACCAGTTACCACTTCTGTTTCGGTTATGGGAAGGCATCGCTGACATGACCATGGACAACTGGTATGATGCAGCCTTTGAAGGCAGGGAGCTACTTCTTAAACTCAGTCCTATGATTGTCTGATTTGTGGCATTAATAATCAGTATCTTTTAGATTTACATAAGACCTTTTTACCTAATGATCTTGGCATTCTCTCAAGATAAATTTTCATGGGACTCAATTCTAAGTCATGATTTTCAAATAAATGATTCATGCTGTTGGAAAATATTTTAATTGGTGTCTTATGACTCTTCTTTATTTACCCTTTGGAGATGGGACATGTGAAAAAGTCGATTTGTCCTCCTCGTGGGCAAAGAAAAAATTATCTGACTTGTTAAAAGTGAAAGATACTGGATCTATATTCTTCTCACGTCGGACTTTTCCTTAGGTACTTTACAAAGGAATTCACACTGTATATTTGGTCTATCTTTCTTTAAAATCTTTTGTTTTAAGGAATACCAGAAGAAAATGGTTTTTCAGAAGATTTTGAACTCATTTTTGCATAATCTCTTTCCTTAGTGATCCAGAGACTATGACTGCTTAATTATAAAATTTTTGCTTAATTTATAAGTATGGATAACATTTTCAAAACTCGAAGCCTCAGCTCAGATAGCATCTCCTCCAGGCAGGTGTTTCTATGCTAAGAGACCCTCCATTCTATCTCGTATCATGAGTGCTCACTCTACTCTAATATTTCTTCAATTTTTTCAATTTATCTCTGTATAGGTCTGCTCCCCATTAGGCCATAAGTTACTTTTCCCTGTTACCAGCAGTCACCACTACACTGGACATGTGTAGCACTGATATGACTTCAAAATAGTGCTAGATCTATTGAATGTATTAACTAAGAAGCATACATATTTCTATATTATAAATTTGATTTTTAAAATACATTAAAAACAATACTACAGCATAATTAGTTTCCTTTGTAATTCCAGGTATTTTATTTTATGCATTTAAAAGCATTATTCTTAGATGGAGTCCATAAGCTTCAGGAGGCTATCAAAGGGGCTCCCATAATGGAAAAGGTTAAGAGCCTCTGCTGGAATAATGAGTTCCACAATTCGGAGACATGTCAAAGAGATTTGAGAGGATGATTTCACACGCTCTTGCCACAGCAGCCCTCCCAGTCATTGACTGATTCCCTTATCATCAGCGTGGAGACAGCTTGTGGACTTCTGGGTGTCACAGGCCAGAGCAGAGATTGGGTGACTGTTGGCTGTTCCAGGTCCAACTAATGACTCATGGATTCGAGCATCCATCAGTGTTTCCATTTGTAAACAGTATCCGTTTCTATGTGACAAGGTTGAGATATGCAAAGAACAGTGTCGAATCAGATAGAATCACATTATTCTCCTTCTGCATCCTATGATAATAGCATTATTGCTAGCTTAAGAATAGTTGAAAATGGCCACCATTTCTTTGAATTTCTTCTAGAAATGCCAAAGACGTTGCCTTCTTTTATGGTTTCTTCTAGACTATTTTGGCATGAATTTCAGTTTCCCAGAAGAAGGCTTCATGATTTCTCTAACATCACAGATACCTTTCTTGATATTCCATGCATATTTTTCAGAGCAGAATTTATTCCTTGGGTTTCTTAGTAGGAAGAATAACAGTTATTTCTGCTCAGATATTCCCTGTACTTTTAACATATCTGACTCCTCCCTCCTCTTGCCTTATGA
The DNA here is from genome assembly GCF_000325575.1 of Pteropus alecto. Taxonomy (NCBI): domain Eukaryota; kingdom Metazoa; phylum Chordata; class Mammalia; order Chiroptera; family Pteropodidae; genus Pteropus; species Pteropus alecto. Next base: position 403,446 of record NW_006431911.1, on the reverse strand, counting down.
TCGTATTTTGCGAGCAAAGTAGAACCTAGTACATGAAAAGTATGTCAACTTTCTGCTTCTAAATATATTCATTTACTCACATCCACACCCAGCATTGCCTCCTTGCCCTTGTTACAATGGAAGAGAAGTTCCTTTCCATCTCAGCCGAAGGCAGAGCATCTGTATTGCAACCTCTCTCCTGTAACATTGCAACAGATTGCATCCAGGAGCAGATAGGAGTGACTCATTGTCATATAATAAGCTATATAGTGAAGAGATCTATCTGTAAATGTGTAAGAAGATGCTATTCTCATCAAATGCTTTTGTTTTGGAAAATATAGTTATGTTTTGTAAACATATATAATGGAGTTATTGTATTACAATGAATTAATAAATATATGGATAATTTCTCAGTTTTAATATTCAGCATCTTGTATATTGATAGCTATAACCAACACGAACCAACGTTCTGGGGGATCATCAATATTCGAGAGTATAAAGTTGTTCTTAGGCCAAGAATTTGAGAAGTTCTGGTCTGTACTTACCGAATCCACTTCTTCGCTTCCCTTACACTCCTTTATCCAATCAAATTTGACTTCTGCCCTCATCAATACTCCAAACTTGATTATTCCGTAGTCATGAAATTCAATGATTCAGTCCTTATGAGAACTCCGGAGTTCATTGTACGTTGTCCTTGACCGTTCATCTAGAGATACTTCTCCATTGACTTAGGGAACTCTAGAGAGCAGTACCATGCTCACTCCTGGTGTTTCTTCATCCTCCCTGTTTCTTCCTCCTCCGTCTCTTTCATGGACTTTTTTTTCCTCTGCCCACCCTTAAAGCTTGGTGACCCTTGAGGACCTCACCTCCTCCCACCCTCCCTAGGCGATCTCTCTGCTTCCTTGTTTACAGTTACCATGTCTAGGTTAATGAAAGCTGAGTCTTCAGCACAGATCTCCCCCCATGCTTTGGACCTAAAGACTGAGCAGCTAGCTTGCTGGGACGTTCAACTTGGATATTTGACCAGCACCTACAATTTAACAGATGCTGGACTGAGCTTGATCATGTCTCCACCTCACCTGCTCCTTCATCTGTGTTGTCTTGGCCCATCTTCTGTTTCCTTTTATTTACAAGCCTTTAGATCGGAAGCCATTTTTGATTCTTTTCTTTTCTCACCGTGCCTCACGATATCCAAGCCATCTCCATGACCTGTGTCTCACTCCTACATCCTCCAGATAATCCACTCTTCTCTGACTTCTAACACTGGCCACCCATGTCCCCATCATCTCTTCTCTAAATGACTGCAGCAGTCCGCTAACTGGCCCTTCACTCATCTAGTCTTCACAGTGCAACCAGAGTCATCCTTCAAAGGTACAAATCTCATTTCATTCTTTCTTCAAGGCCCTCAAGCCCTGGCCCCGACTCATCTCTCCTGCTTCATTACTCATTACCTTCTGTCATTCATGCGCCAGCCACAAGAGCTTCTTGTCTCCTGGGTCAGTATTCCTGCCCTATTCCCATCTACAAATACAAGCTGTGCTGGCTAATTGCCACTAGGTGTTTTATATTTCATATTAGACTCCTCTTCCCCAGGGACTCTTTCCTAAGCACCTGCTCCTACTTCACCCACCATTTCTCAGCTTCTATAGCACCTATGTATGCTCTGTGATGGCCTTTGTCAGTCCACGTATGTGACTGCTTGTCTGATGTGACCTTCAAGCAGGCAGCAGCCTCATCTTTGTTATTTGGCATGGACTCCTTGTAGCATCTGCTAGCTCTGTCACTCATCTGACTCTCTCAGTACCTATTTGTTGAAGGAGGAATTTCACATTTTTAAATTTATCTTTTACTTAAAAGGTGAAGAGATTTCGCTGATTTTTCTTTGTCAAACAGAGTGGCTTGAGTGCAGAAAAACATTAATTTCAGTGTTTACATTAGGTAGCATTTATAGTTATCCTAAGACGTGGGTATGATTTCATCTACTATCCACGCGAAAGGTAATGCACATATAATGGGAGTGTTGTGTTGAGATCTGATAAAAACCTTACCCTGAGATGAGTGTGTCACGAGCAATAATTCCATTGTTTTTTTTTTCTTTTCAAAAGAGGTCTTGAATTATAAAAACCCTAACTATAAAAATGGTCCTTATATTGAACTGTTTTGTTAAATTAAATAAAATACAACTATAGAATTTATTAGGACCTGAGTTCTAATCAAGCATCATCTCGTAAGTTAGGAGTATGAAGGAAAAACGCTTCCATGCTAACTTTGACTTTGTCAAAATGGGGAACATTTGCAATGAACGTACAAGAGTTTTTTATTCCTATCTTTTTCATCTGAGTGGAGTATCTCATCTATCACGTTAGGAGACTAATGGGTGCAAACACGGGCCACGGAACCTGGTACCCAGGTTCCTGTGTTGCATACCTAGCTCTCTATTCTACCCGCTTTACATTCTTCCCTATTTCCATTTTGCTTCCAGCTGTCGTGGGTAAGTCCCCAGATCTTTGTTTCCTCAAAATCATGAACGCTTATGAAGCTCAGGTCGACATTGTTCAATCCTCGAAATCACGATGTGTAAAGCATCTCTTTCCCACTAGGTGTTTCATCATGGGATTGATAATAATTGTGGCTTTGGTGTTTGCTTCTTTTGACAAGAAAGGAGAACCTGACTTTCTGCTCCTGTATCTCTTCTGGGTGATTTTCCTCACAAGACACAGCTCACTGTCTGGCCAAAGATGTTCATGGGCTGCATGTCTGGTTGGTTTACAAATATTTATTGGCCATCTTTTAGAAAGACATTGGGTCGGGTGCTAGAGGCAGACTACAGGCTTTGACATTGGGGGTATCAGCCCAGATTAAGGAGCCTCTTCTTCCAATTACCTTTACTTCTTTTAATCCCAGTTTCTTCATCTGAAAAATGGAACAAAGAATATCTATTTTTCAGATCCGTCTTAACAGTTAAATAAGATAATGCACGTAAAGTACTTAGCTCAGTGCCCAGCACACAGGAAGAACTCACAAAATAATGGCTTTAAAAACTTTATAAGCAAGATTACAGAAGATTGGGGAAAATTCCCCAGGTTTCCAGAGTGAGCTAGAAAGAGGTCCCGCATTTTTGTAAGAAGCGATACAGATAGACTACTGGGAAACGACTGAGGAAATACATTTTCATGAAAGTAGGAAATAGTTACGTAAATTTCAGTCTAAAAGTTGCATTCTTGCTATTTGGTTCAATTTATTATTGGCAGAGGTCATTATCTGCCCAGACACTTGAACAACAACTTTCAGGCTTTTTT
>NW_006431911.1:371500-400124 GCF_000325575.1 Pteropus alecto | reverse complement strand
GCTTAATGCTTGCACCTTTTAAAAGGCAGACTAGATCTGGAAATGAGAAAGATATGTTTCTTTTGTTAGCACCGATGTCTACTGGAGGAGGGATGGGCAGTAGACCTGTGAATATTGTGTTTGTTCAAACTGAACTGATCTTTGGAGGTCAAAGGGTTTTCTTGACAGCTGGGTGTTTCACATCCTGCCTTTGGATACTCAGTAGGTTTCCAAAGGCAACGTCTAGAGGCAATAACCTAGTGTCCCTGGCATTCTCGTGTGAAGGGATTATTTTCTGGCTTTGGGAGAGCAAAACACCTTTTTAAAAATTCCTACTCTTGAAATCGGTCGGTACATGATTTCATTTTGAAAAAGGTCACGGGTCCAGTTAGCAGTAATCTAACATTTATCAAAAGTTGACCCCAAATTGTTGTTCTTCCCCAAGGTCTCGAAACAAAATATGAGATTAGGTGCGAAGAGAATGGAAACTTAAATGAGTGTTTTTCCTTAATTATGTTTTTTGGCCGCAATCACGGGGATTATGGGCTTTAAGCTTCTAATCTTCCACCTTTTTGATATATTTCTTGTTACTGTGTGATTGTTGCCTGGGTGGTGGGGGAAAAGGCTCCAGAGGAAAAATAACCCCGTCGATGTAATGGAAATGTCTTTCTCTGCAATTTAGTGACTGACTTTGTTTTTATTATAGTTTTCAGAATTTTACAATTGCCTTTCACATGACATTGGTTTTTATTTCTTTCTAGAGCTAATTGCCTGCTAATTATTGATGCTCTTTAACCTCGTGCGTTGAACTTTGACTCATCATTTTAAAATAAGAGAAATCTCAACCAGTGGACTCGGTGTCCGAGGACCCCAAGGCTTTGTGACCCTCAAGCCTCAAATCACAAGATCCCAAATCACTTAGGCTTGTCAGCAGACGCTAACAAATACTGCCAGCCTTATGTTTTTAATCAAAAAAGAAAGAGGGAAGGAAAGAATAAAAGGAGAAGGAGAAATGAGAGGAAAAAGGAAGAAAGGCAGGGAGAGAGAGAGGAAATCAGGAAGGAGAAATAAGAAAGAGACACTTTTAAAATAAAATGGCCCTTTTGATCAAAGGGGCCATTTTAGGATTTTAATTCCTTGGCGAAGTACTTGTTAATATTAACATAGCATTTCGTATGTGTGTGGAAGAACTCTGAAACATCATCATAAAAGAATGGTGAGCAGTATCTACCTTGGGGACAGTAACAGTCAGGTTTTAGTTTGAGCTTGCGGCGTGGCTGGCTCTTGTCACTTTTCACATAGATTTCTCCACCCCCATCTTAAATATCCAACCAGAAATACCCTTCCTTTGACGAACACCTACAGTAAGGGCTTAACTTAGTCATTATTGTAATATTCTACTTTGTTATCTGATGTCCTTTTTGTATATAATCCGCTATTCTTGGACTAACAAGGTCTCATTTTGAAAGATGTTTTTTCATATTTTCTAAGGAGTTCTAAAGAGAATATTTTCAAAAAATATTTCTCTTGGGTTAGCGCAAAATAGTCTCTCTACAGTGTAGTCTTAAATGGGTAAAATTGGAGTCTCCAGAGCAGAGCTTCTCAAACTTTAATGAGCATAATCATCACCTGGCAACCTTGTTAAGATGCAGATTCTCATTAAATAGGGCTGGGGTATGGCCTGAGCCCCTGCATTTTTCTCACAAGCTCAACGGCGGTACCCATGCTGCCTGGCCACAAACCTCACTCTGAGTAGTAAGGTTCAAAGCCTATTCTGAAGTTCAGACTTCTAGTCATACTTACTGCACAGACAAGAACAATTTGTGTGTCCTCCTAGTGTCCCGGGCTCTCCATCTGGGAAATAATTATGTTATTTGTCACATCGTGATAACATATGAAAGTTTCCAACACTTTTTTAATTACCTGAAAGTTTTCTGAGCATCTCTGATTACAGATGCAATTAGATTACAATTAGAGATTATAATTTAAGATTCCTCTCTACTGGAGATAAGACAGCGCTATCTCTATAATGCTTTTAAGTTCTCAAAGATAAGCCTTATTCTAAATCTGAAACCCTCGTTAACTCTGGATTTTTCCCACCCGACTGTTATGGACTTGAATATGTCCGTCAAAAATTCATATGTTGAAACCCTAAACCCCAGTGTGATGGGATCGGAGGTGGAGCGTTGGGAGGTAATAAGTAGGTTTGGATGAGGTCGTGAAGGTGAAGTCTTCTGGATGGGATCAGTGTCCTTAATAAGCAAAAGTAGACTAGAGTGCTCTCTTTCTCACGTGCTCCCCACCGCCTCAAGAGAGGGGGGCACAATGAGGAGATGGTCATCCGAAAGCCAGGAAGTGGTTCCACACCAGAAACGAAGCTGCTGACACCTTTATCTTATGCTTTGTAGCAGCCACAGCTATGGGAAATAAATGTTCGATGTTTAGGGTGCCCAGTCTGTGGTATTTTGTCATAGCATCAGGTGCTAAGACGCCGATAGTTTTTTTTTTTTTAAAGTTGAGTATCTGAAGCCCCTCTTGTTTAGCAAAATGACTACGCATGTCAATGAGGTCCTTCCTGTTTAGCTAATTAGTCACTTGGTATGCCATGTTTCTGGAAGAAAAAATAAATAAAAATTTACTAGAGCCTTGTATCCTTTGCAAGACAGACATATCTGTTAAACTTGTGTTTAAGCTTAGTTTTTTTTTTTTCTATGCCTTTATTTGGTTAAACAGCATTCCTCAAAGAAATGCCACATTCCTTCTCTTTAGGGTTTTGATTTGTGTTTTGTGACGTTTTTCTGTCTACCTGTCAGAGCAATTTTGAATGTTATAAGAAATTGCCAGTCAATCAAAGTTGTATTTCCTCTTCCTTCTCTTCATCATCAGTGAAATCAAAACTAATAAAAAATACATGAAAAAGGCCTTCTTTCTTAGGTTTTCTTGGAGTTCTGGGCTTGCTACACCCTGGTCCTTGTTTCCCACTGAATGAATCTGTGATCATCACATTATAAATATAAAGTAAATTTCTTCTATAGAAATTAAAATCGGAATTTAAGAATCTCCCGATGAGAGAACAGACAGTAAATTCTTATGTCTCCTGCAATGTTTCTCAGTGGTGGAGGCCGCACCAATTTTGCCATCAAGGGGACATTTGGCAATTTCTACAGACATTTAGGTTGTCATGACTGAGGGTAGGTGGGAGCTACCCCTGTCCTCTGGGTCAATGTCAGAGATGTTGCTGCTCATTCCATAATAATATAGCTCAGCTTCCCACGACGAAGAGTTATCCTGCCCCACAAGTCAAGAGTGAGAAGGCTCAGAAATCCCAGTCTGCTCATACTGGATACAGCCTTGCCCACGTAGTGTGGTGTCTCACTCTCTCCATAAAATTAAATTTCATTGGATGTTATATTATTTTGATGTGTGATGGTGTTAGCCATATAATTCCCATCAGAGTGAGGGGAATTGTGTATATTCTCTTTGGCAATGAAATTGGATTTTTTTTATAAGGATTCGATCTGCTTCTTTTATTGAAAAGTAATTTTTTATGTTCTCAATAGCAGGCGATTTTGTGTATATACTAAATCATTATAAATTTTAGCTAGTTCTTTTTCATATCATTACTTTCAACTTTGTCATTTGAGTACATTTATTTAAAAACATATTTTGGCAATGGCTGTCCCTTGAAAAAGACTGAGGTCTCCATTTCTGGAAGGACTGTGGAGTTAAGATTTCTGTCAAAGAATTCTAATGTGACATCGGGAGGAACGCATTATAGAAACAACATAGTCCCTTTTGAATCATGTTGATCCTCAGTGCTCATGAATAAGATTGCTCACCGCCACTTAAGTGGTCCCACAATCTGCAACTACCCTTGCTTACAGGGGCCTGAGCGGTAGTCAGAATCAGCCCCCTCAACTTACGGACGAGTACTGGCAGTTGGCCATTGATAATCCATGGCAGTGGGTAAGAGATTATACGAAGAGAAGGCTGAGCCGTGAAATCAATAACCTAATTTGAGCCAATATGGACAGCCTTGTTTTACATAAGGCCTTTTTATTCTTTCTCATCTTAGTTGCTGACCCTAAGGAGGTCCTCCGTGTGCCACCCTCCTTTCTATGCCTTCAGTAGGCCTTAGGAGAAAGCTCCAGTGCAAAGTATACTGACCGCACCCCACCCCAAACAAAACAAAAATGAAACAAAAATATCAGAAAGCAAGCAAAAGAAAAGAAGTCATGAAGGAACTCCATGGGCCCTTCCATAATCACAGATCGCCGCTCGTTCATGAGGGACTCTCCTTCCGTCTGACTGTTAATTTCACTTCCTCCGGAAGCCATTTCTCAGATTCAGATCTTGGAATGGATGTTGGAATTTGGACTTACAAATAAAATGTTTTCAATCCTATCTCTATTCCTTGGGATTCTTAGTTATAGAGTTTTGTGTATTTTTTTTAACTCTGTTAGAAACTTGGCTGTCATCAGCCGTATGACCTCAGTTAACTTACATAACTTCTCTGTGTCTCGTCTCTCTGAAAATGAGTCCAACAACAGTCCTTATGTTGTAGATCGGATGGTGAGGGTTAGCTAAATTAATATATGTAAAGTGTTCATGACAATGTCTGGCACATTATAATCATAATGTAAACATCAGCTATTATTATGATGTGCATACATATAAACTCACTTATATTTAAACACGTTAGAAATTAATTTCGTTTTGATGCAAAGGATAGTTGGTTGCCGAAATGCTTCTCCAGTACTTTGTCATTATATATTTAAGAATGTTCTTATCTCCTTAATAGAAAATTCCAGATTGATAATGAGCCCTTTTTAGCTCCCAGTTTTATTCTCATCTTTCTAGCTCTGGTAAAAAAATATATATATGTAATCAAGCAATCGTAATTTTATGAGCTGAAATCAAGACTTAGGCCAGTGCATACATTTCTTTTTGGGTAGGTCAGTACTGTGTCACTACATTAAGAAGCTAAAGGTACAGGATAAGTAGATAGATGAGTGATAAGGAAATGTAAGGATGGAGAAAAGCTACGATACTGAACAGTGCATAAGTGAATGGAGTCAAACTGCGAGTTAGTCTCTTTGAGGCCCTTAAGGGGGAAGATATATAGGAGTGATGACACCAGTCTCCCTGGACATTGCCAAGGGCTTGCCAACCTCACGCGGTATCATCACCTCTAAGTTGATAATACTTGTCTTGTACATGCCAAATGGCGAAGCCACTGTATATCCAGGTGCTCTCTCTAATGGAGGTTGTTCATGCCAAAAACAGAGTGTTTTTTGAGTCCTGTCTGGAAAAAGATGCTACTTATTTTTCTTTCGATCAAATTTTTCTTATAAAGAATTTGAAAAGTCTGATCGTGCTAAAGCGCTTGCAATGTAAAACCAAAGGCTGTTACCTCTTTTCCTGTACCTTGCCTGCTCCCAGGAGGCAAATATATTTAACTCTGCTTATTTCTTCTGTTTCTTCTGTTTTTTAGGAGTATATTCTTAAGAATAATGATTAAATTGCTATGGGTTTTGTTCATCCAAATTTAGACATTGTCTACGAAGTTTTTATTATGGCAGATTTTAATCACATTTTAACTTCTTGTTAAATCCATATAGATTGTTTTGATGATGATAATAATCATGTAAATCTTGTTCCCTGCTAAGCTAGGTATCATACTATGATTACATTTCCTTTCTTGAACAATTGTTTTGTTTTCATAATTGCTTTGTTTTGTTTTGTTCGTTTGTTTTTTCACCATCTGGAAAAGTCTTGATAAAACCCAATAATTCTGTATAATACCTCTCAACACAATCTTGCCCAGGTTCTAACATGTCTGAGAATTGATCGGTTCCATTTTTTTTCCTGAATTCCTTCAAGTTACACACTCTTGGGTGGCTCGTCTTTAGGCCTCCTCAGGAGCTCACATCTTAAGACAGTTCTCATTTTGCCATCAGGCCATACATTTCCTTTGTTCCTTCACCGGTGATGGTACCTCTGTTTCTCTTGAATCCCAGCTCATTTTTGCCTCTGTTTACTCCCTCTTTATGGTAGAGCACATCCTCCAGTACTGCGCTAAGAAATAGTGCATGGCTATATTTGATCTCTCTCAGGATTTACTTATGAATTATAAATTAAATCCTTCTTCAGTTTTACCCTTTTCTATTGAAGAACCTCCTGGCTTTCCATCAGTTGAGGAAGGATGATTGGTTGACTACACTCCGTGGGGACGCGGGCCCAGCTGAATAATATTCAGTCATGTGCCCTTCTTCTAGCCTTTTGCCTCACCCCTCTGTCCATTGTGACTGGTGCTTCTGAGTCCTAACTTTTTGGGATTCTGAAGAGGTAAAATGCTTGCTTCTACCATTAGCACCCCACTTCCTCAACCAGAGCACCTAGCTACACCTTTTTTCCTTTCTGCAAAGTTCATTTGGCTGACCTCCAGTTGATTTTTGTAGTTTGGAGTATAGTTCCTTCAAAGCTGATGAAGATCGTCCTCTGTTTTTTCTTCTTACTGTTCGTACATATTTTTCAAAAGTATAGAGTGTCATGTCTCTCCTCCACCATCTCGAAAGTACATACGACTCTGATGCCTTTTGTGTACTGTGATTCTAAGTTGATAATAGTTGTCTTGTACCTGCCTCATGGGGTAAATTACTAGAGCAGAGTGTAACGCAACAAAACTAAGAGTTATTCTCCTTACAATCTCATTTCCCATAATTCCATCATAATAATTTCTATATTCTTTCCATAGCAAATCATTTACAATTCCCAAAAGTTGTTGTGTACTTTCACCACTCGACAAAACCCATACTTTGTGCGACTTTTGGAAAAAGATATACATCTCCCAACTTTCATATCTCGAGTGGCCTTGACTCTTAGCAGTCAGCCCTTATTTATTTATTTGTGACTCCTTGAAGCCAGAGTTTCTTACTTATTATAGGTGCTCAGTTAGTATATGTTCAAGGAATGAGTGAGTGATGTTTTCTTTGTAAGATCACCCTCTGAAAGACTAAGACAAGTCTTAATGTCTAGTTTTGCTTCCTCTTCTGGTGCCAAGGCCAGCTTCACCAGCAGTCGGAACGTGGTGCTCTAAATGACAAGGGTGAAAATAAGTTTGTTGCTGGGCCATCTTTTTGGTTAATGAATTACCCTTTCGAGTTTCACATTTTTTATGATATGGCCAGTCCTTTTACACTCATTCTTTCTTTTTCATCTTTAAATTTGTCAAACTTTATTTTCTCTCATCTCATTTATAACTCCGTCTTTAGGGAAAAAATGACATTACCGAAGTATTTTGTTAAAGGAAAAACTTTCTCTGAAGCTTTTGACTGCTTATATTAGTTTTTCTGAAATATATTTCCATAAGCTTTCAGGGTTCAGAGTATTTATATTCAAAATGTATAAAGAAATTCAGTTTTAGCCTTGAGTTACAAATCAAATTGCATCTTAAAATTATATTTAAGGAAGCTATAACTTTCAATTTTGGCTTTTAGGAACACATCCGCAATCCATTCATTCATTTACACAAGCATTTAGTGAACACCTACTATCTGCCTAGCAATTTTGAGGGCTTTAGTAATGTGTATATAAATAAGATATGTTCTCTGCTTGAAGGATTCTAGGAGGGACAAAATAGATAATAAGCAAATAGTATGCATCCCATATGAGTATATAACTGTTCATGAGACCAGTGTGAAAGGACATAAGCATGACATCTGATGGCACGAGAGGACATAGGTGATCTTCTTCTCAACACCTTTTTGAATAGCCGTGTGAATGTGAGTCTGTACAAGCAAGATCTCGATTCAAACTCATCAAACATTTGACTACCTACTTTATGCTAAGTGAGATGCCCAATATTTAACACATACCTCAAAACTTAATAACATGCATTAAGAATGCTCTGACATATAACTAAAAGAGAATAAACCAAATAGGAAAATAGAAACATTTGAGAATTTCCCACCCACTTCCATTCCACATGAGATTTAGTGGTTATCTCAAAGGCCTGCCCAAACATTGGAGTGTACATGCCTTTTTCTCCTTACTCAGTGGTTCTTAAGTTTTAGCCTGTTTAAGAATTACTATGCACAGTTGTTATACCCCAAACTTCCTATAATAATCAGCGTGGTTGATAACTTTGACTATACTTTAGTTTTGTCTTATATACTGAATTTCTTCCTGGTAAGAAGCAATCGTTAGTTGCTCGTGTTCTGATCAGACCATTTAAAAGAATGTATCATTTGTGCCTAATCTGGTCTGACACTTTATGCTCTTGGAAAGCACTTCCTACAGGCACTAGGGTGGCGTATACACACTCTCTTCAGCACCTCCCTCAGGTGTGTCCTTCCAAGAGGCCTTTCCTGACCACTCTTTATAAAACAGAAACCCTACTTCCAGTCTAGCACCTGCTAGACTCTTTATCATTACCCACAGCACTTAACATCTAAAATATCATATTTAAGTTACCCATTGTTATGTAACAAAATACCCTAAAACTTATCAGCATTAAAAAACAAACATTTATAATTACATGATCTCTGTGAGTCAAGAATCTCAACACACCTTAGCTTGGCCATCTGGCTCAGGGTCTCTCACAAAGCTGCTGTCAAGGTGTGGACCAGGGCTGCAGATGTCTCAAGGTTTAATTGGAGCAGGTGAAATTCTGCTTTTATGATCATTCACATGGCTGTTCACAGGATTCAGTTCCTCAAGAGTTGTTGGACCGCTGGTCCAGACCTTCTCTGGCTGTGGGCTAGAGGCCGCCTTCATTTCGTGCTACATCAGCCTCTCTGTAGCACAGCCTAAAACATGGCAGCTGGTTTCATCAAAGTGAGCAACCAAGATAACATGACAGAGTGCCAGCAAGATGGAAGCCACAATCATTTAAAACCTAATCTCAGAAGTGAAATCCCATCATTTTCGTTCAATTCCATCATTAGAAGCAAGTCACAGTCCAGTCCACATTGAGGGGTTGTGGACGATGTAAGGACGTGAAGCTTAATCCTACTGGACAAACAGATCATTGGGAGTCATCTTAGAAGGCTGCCTAGTAAATACCACATATTTATTAGTTTATTTTCCATCTTCTCTGCTAATCAGAATATAAGCTTGAGGAGAGCTGGGATTTTGCCTGTTTTGTTCACTGCTGAATCTCCGTGTGTCTAAAATGTAGTAGACATCCGATAGATATTTATTGAATGTTTTCATTTCATAAGACAAAGGAGCTTTGAAAATAAATGTGAATATAATTTTCTTGACATCCACATTAGAAAATCTCATCCTTCTTTCTTAAACGGATACTTATTATTAACCTCTTTGAGCTTTTTTTTTTTTCCTCATAGTATCCTCTTTCGCATTTCTACCTTTGGTCGCATAGAACTTATTACACTTCCTCATCGTGCCCCATCATGTCCCATTTCATTCCCGAGAGTTCACACATGCAATTCCCTCTTTCAAAATTAAAATTCTCTTCTTCCCAATACAATTAGAGGCCCATTCTCGATTCCTATATTAGTTATCTTTGAAACTTTAAATAATATGCTTAATCCTTTGCTTCTTATTTCACAAACTGAGTATCTCTTGATGCTTGACTTGATAATGTAAGGATATTAATTTTCTTTCTCGTTAACATCTCATCTCGTATTTCCTTGTATTAGTATAAGTTGTAGCATTATTTCTTTAGCTGATTTTTAAGGACATTGATCTTTTTCAATTATAAATGTCAATTATTAGATGTTTTCACCATATTTCTGTTTATTCTTTCATAATACATTCTTTGAAATGATAATTCGTAGTGAAAGGCTTTGCACGGTTTTAAAGCTTTTGAGACCTATGCAGAGCATTTATATCTACTTGATCTCCTACCTACATTCTCTCTTGTTTATGATTTCCTAGCCATCATCAAATTATAACATCTTTATACGTTTTGTTAAATGAAAAACAGTATCACACAGTTATTTGATTCTAAATGAAGTTGCCTATTTTAATATGTTTATAAGCTATTTGTATTTCTTTTTTTTTTTTTAATCAACTCTTCAGTCCGTCATCATTCTTTTAATTGGAAGTATTAGTCATTTTCATTTTGGTTTGTAACGACTCTTTGAGTGGTATCCTAAATAGTCCTTTAATGCTTTATGGGTTAACTTCTGAGCTATCACAGTTGTCAGTAATAAAACCAATGTTGAGCAGCTAGCTAAGGTTCCAGGAGCAAGGAAGGAGTTTATTATCTTAGAGCTTGTTTTCGTCAATGAAATCATGGGCAGAACAGAATAGTGTAGAGCAAAAAGCAATCTGTTTCTGCTGGCATGGAAAGGAGATTAAGCTATAAACATAGCCTGGAGATTGTCATCTCCTCTGCCCCATGGATACATCGCTGCCCCGGGGTACAGATGCCTTCTTCAGATCTGAAAATGTGGAGACTGAATTGGCCTCTTGCTACTGGGGAGATATTACTCTTCAGAAATTGGCCAAAATTTACAGCTGCATCTTCTGAGTTAACTAATTAAAAGGGAGCGAGCAGGTTGTAAAATTTGGAGACGAATTGGATATAACCAGGAGTGGATTCACGCATGAAGATATTAAAGACCATGAAAAATCTGTATAGAACGCAAATGGTTCAAAAAGATATAAACCCAATTCTATGAACAATATTTTCTGAGAACTTACTATGTTTAGATTACGGAAGACCATAAAGGTACGACTTGCTTCCTGTCCCCAAATAGCTTACAGTCTATTTAGAAAGAGGACAGATACTTCAAAAGTTAAGCAGCGATAAAAGGTCTTAGCAACAGCACAAAGGACCACCTGGCAATACATCTTCAATTGTGAACTTTGCTACGTCAGCCTAAAGAGAAGTTCAGAGAAAGGGAGAGATGAGTAGCCTGAGAAAGAGGGATGTATTTGTGAACAAAGCAACATCTCCGCTGAGTTTTCAAGAGGAAGATGACTTGATAGGTGGAGAGAAGGGCGAGAGCCTTCCTAGTCGGCAGCATAGTATAAATGTATTTAAAAGCTTGAAGGTTAGAAAGTGCAAGATGTGTTCAGGAGTGGACAAGCTTCACATGCAAAGGGGAGAAAATGTCAGAGAGTGGTTGATGGGCAAGCCGTGCAGAGAAGCTCTCAAGTTCATGGTGGAACTCTGCTCTCCAGGCCCTTGTCTTCACCAGCATCACTTCTACACAGCTGTGTTTCCTAACGGATATGCTTTAATTTATATGAACTAAATTGTTTGAAAGGCCCCATGAGAAATTGCTGTTTAGGGACACCCTGTGGTGAATACTGAACATTCATTGTATCGGGAGCATAATTTTGTCAAATTAGAAATTTTAGAAATAGATATAAAGATTGCAGTATTGACTCAATCCAGTGGTTGTAACTCTGTTTCTCTGTGATGGTCTCAGCTCTGCTCTCCTCAGTGTAGGCTTCATCCCCAGTCTGATATCAAGATGGCGGCCCAGTCCTGTCCACAAATCTGCCAGAAAATGTCAAAGAAAGATAATACATTGCTGCCTTTAACTCTTCGGTAGTGAGATCATTCTAGAAGCTCCAGGACACTTCTCCATTCTTCTTGGCCCAAATGACATCATATGTCCTTTCCCGAAGCAGCCTGTGTTGGGTTGGGAATGCCATACTCAGATTGGCTTAGGTGGTCCTTTGTGCTGTTGCTACGACCTTTTATCGCTTCTAAAACTCATGCCTACAGGAGTGATGAGATGGGCTTGACTAGTCTATACCAGTCAGGACCATTCATGGTGCAGGGATGGGTCCCCAAGGCACACGGCGGCTACACAGTGGAGGAGGGACGGAGTGGAAGTTGGGGAAAATCACAAGGTCCAGGTACACACTTTAATCATGGTACAAATATGAAATTCTTATACAAATTCTTCACTTTTGAAAAACTGCCGTTGCTATTCTTGCAAATTTACCCACCCTCGTTAATTTTAAGATCTTTTAGCCAAATGCCAGCCAAAGTCTGTTTTGGATTTTGAATGGGGATTTGGTAAAAATAACTGAGAAAAACTGACCTCTTCACAGAGTTCATCCTTCTTACCCTGGAACATAGTGTTCTGTTGGCATCCTTTTACTTGTTAACGTCTTATGCTTTTCCTCATATTTGGTTCCTCAAATGTTTTTTTCATAACATGCAATTTTTATTAGATTTATGCCAAGATATTTTAGTTTTTCTTACTATTGAAAATGGGCTCTATTTTTCTGTCACATATTCTAACTTGTTAGAATGTGGCTTTTGAGATCTTTTCAATTGTTATATGTTCATCTTGTCATTAGTCACATGCTGACTTCTCATATAAATTTTAATTATTCATCGATGATCTTGACTGGTATATTATCTTTGAATAATGCCAATAGTGTTCTTTCTTTTATGATCCTAAAACCTTTAACTAATTTATTAATTTTATTAAATCAGGTTTTTTAGCTGGAATCCCTTAGTATAGTGTTGCATATCTGTTATATGTATGCTAGCAACAGATATTTTTAATTATTTCCAGATTTTCATTGGAATACATCTTAAAATTAACTGCTAAATAGGTTATTTTCTGTACATTTTAAGTAGATACTCTTTTATTGACTTAGGAATTTTCCTTTTTTCTTAGTTTGCTATAAATTATATTATGACTAGATGTTAAATTATAGTCAATACTCTTTCTGCCTAATTAGGATTATTTTTATATTTGAATTCATAAATAAGTTTGGTCTTTTTTTCTTATGTTACTTTTCTTCGGTTTTGGTTTCATAGTTACACTAGCCTCTTGAAACAAGTTGACGGGCTGGCATCTTTTGACAGAAAGTAAAATATTTATTGAAAGATAGAAATTGTTTTAGTCAAAGTACGCTTAAAGTCTTCGGTAACATCGTTAGACTAAAGGGAGTTTGGAAGGACGTGTTCTACTGGCTCAATGGCTTTTATGTTCAATCGTCTATTAAAGCGTTCAGATATTTTATTTCTTTGTAGAAATTTCCTAGGTTTTACATAATTATTGGCTCTACATTGTATATAGTGTTCTTATGATTTCTGAAATCACTACAGTATCTAAAGTATGCCTGTCACTTTTAATATTATTATTCTTGCCTTATCTTTTTTTCCTCTTTCTGGAGGTTTATTTTTTCATTACAAATAAATTCATAGACCCAACATTAGTTTTATTGAACAACTGTAGAGGTTGGTTTGGTTATTTTTTTTTTCCATTTGAAATTCTTTTATCATTTTTTTCATCTTGATTCATATGGTACTTTAACTTTTGTGAGTTAGTCACTTTATTTTTATTTTCTTTTTATTTGTTTTTAACAAAAATAAAGTACTGCTTTAGTTCATTTCACTAATTTTGATATGGACTGGCTTTCATTAAAATTTAGTTCTAAATATGATATTTTATTTATTTTTCTTCTTTAACCATGAGTTATTTAGACATATATTTTAGTTCAAATATCTGAGACTTGAAGTCTTTTTATTTCTATTTATAATGGGCATGAAATCAAATCTTTAAAATTAAGAAATAATTTTCTCCTAATACATTTATGGTGTTTTTTAGAAAATTCGAATATCTGTCTTTTAATAGGTGAGTTTAACTGATTTATATTTATTAGGGCTGTTGAATCATTTGGACTTAATTCTTGTATCTTCTTTCTCTTTTAATTTTTCTGTTTTATATTTTCTGACTTCTGTTAAGTTGATTGAATTTGTTTTCTACTTCTTGGAAGATACACATCCATATTTATTATTTTTTGCTCACCTTTTTCATAATTAACAAACACACTAATATCTTTCTTGCAAAATCTAAAGTTAGTTAACCTTTGCCCTCCCATGGGAGCCACTTTACCTTTCCTATATTTTCCCATCCTGGAACCTGCCCCCAAGTCTCAGCGTAGTATTGCTTGGACTCTCGGATTTTCATTCCAGCTTATGATTACATCCCACAACCACTACCACCGCCCCTCACCCCCACACATTCTTTTTCCAGACAGTAACTATTTTGATTTCGCCACTCATTTTCCTTTATTCTTTCTTCTCCCTGGCTGTCTTTCTCCTTTCTTGCTTCTTTCATTCGTTCCGACTATGCTAGCATGAGTCTAGTTGTGGTTTATCGGTGGCGACTATCTGAGTTGTAATGTGTCTAAAATATCTTTATTTCATTTTCACTCTTGGATGATGGTTTGGTGTCCTAGGATTTTTTCCCCAAAGAAACTGTCTCAGTGCTAACTCATCCCTTCAAAAGTTTTACTCCGTTATTTTCTGGCATTTACTACTGTGATAGGAAATGTGATATTGGTCCATCTCCATCGTTGTCCCATAGGTAATCTGTCTTTTGCCTCTTTTCCTTTCATGATGCTCTCATTACATTTGGTTCTCTGAAGTTTTGCTATAAAGTTTTGAGACTCAAGTGAATCTTTTCTGCAAGTTTATAAATTTTAGTTTCGCCAAGGGTTCACTGAGAAACAGGTCATATTATGCGTTCAGAGCCCCTTGCGTACTTGCAATTTCAAAATAGAATAAAGTGTTGTTTTGCGGGTTCTGTTCAGGATCAAAGATCGAAATTTATTAGTGAAAAACAAGTGGATACTTACATGCATCTTTTACCTAAACTATAAGGGGAGAAGTACAGAAATCAGTGCTGCTCGTCGCCTTGGAGATTTCTTATCTTTTGATTTGCCATTCCTAAAAAGAATAAAAGCTCTTGGGATTATATTCAGTTATATTATTTAACAACTGAGGATGTCAGCAAACCAATCCAGAAAAGATTTGCAAATGACCTTATGAGGGAAATATTCCTACTGTTTTAATAAAGCTATAAAAAATTGGTTTAAGTAGACACAGCACACAAAGACTTTATGAAATTAGAAATCTAAGAGCAGAATATCAATGAAGTACCCTTACTTTCTCTATCATCTTTCAGGCAGTTTGGGATTGGATATAAAATTGTTCTACCTCCTTGGTCCATTAATACAATTTGGGCGATACCAGATTCATAGGGCTGTATGACCATCATTCGTAATAACAACATGGAGAATATATAACTATTATTAGTTGAGAGATTCAGGAATTCTTTCAGTAAGAGAAGTTACATTAAGTCAGACAGTTTAGGCTTAATCCAGCACTTCACACAGAGCCTCGTAAGTCATTGGTACTCAGTACAGATTTGCTTAATGAGTCAATGACAAAACTTGGGATTCTGATGCCACACCCAAGGCAATTTCTACTTCCATTGCTGATTTTAGTTATGTGGAATTATAGAACCATTGTGGAGCAGGTAAGACACAGAACCGTTCAGAATATAGGGATTTTTCTACACAAAAGGTGAAGAGGAACTCTGTGAGGTAGAAATCATTTTTCCCATTTTATATGCAAGGGAAGCAAGACTTGGTGTTGGGAGACCATTCCCTGCGGGCCTCTCATGTGTCTACGTCTTGCGAGCAGAGTCACTAACAGCCTTTTTTTGAACTATCTCGACAAGGATGTTTGTATAGTGAACAGACTCAGATGGCAGTAACAGTGACTCCATCCAGAGCAAAGGTTTGTTTATTGTCCAATATCATAATGATAAGATCGTGCAGGCTCTATTATCAATTGTGAAGTAGCCAAGTTCCCTAAGTTCAGGTCCCTGTCTCATTGCCTAGTGTGTCTAGATGTCACCTGCCCCTCGTTGTGTCTGACAATGGGAATTAGGGCTCTGGAACTGGCACAAATGCCAACACGCTGGCTGTTGTTATTTGCCATAAGTAGTAAATTCCTTTTTCTTTGACCCAGGTGTCTCGTGTCATCTGCAAACAAACATGACACTGTAGCAGATTAACTTGTTAGCTTGCAAACAGAGTCAAATCTGAGACCTTTTACAGTTCTTGAAACTTAGCAAGGATCGGTACTATCTAGCCGCCAAGTAGTGGGGTTTAAACCCGTATGTGAAGGACCTCAGAGGCCGAGCATCCAACCTCCTCTGTGTACTGTTTCTGATGGAAACAGGCATAAATAACCTCAGCAGGAGCCCGTGGTGCAACTAGAACTGTTTTATTATTACATTCTGAACTCATGAAGTCCCGAGCTCAGTTCATTTTTTTCTCTATTATAACCCTTGAAATTATATCCAGCCTTATTGAAAGGCAAAGGAAATGGGTCACTTATACTGTAGGAGGGTCAGGAGAAGGTCACCTGTCGGCAGATGAGATATTTCCAATGGGAACAAATTCTCATATTCCTATAAAGCCATTGTTTGTTAAAATGCCACATTCTGAGTTAGTTCGACGCACCAAATGGCTATTGGCCATTGGAACCTTAGTTTGAATTAGTTTGGTAATTTTGCTTTTCCAACAGGGAAGGTGAAAAGTGCAGAGTTCTAAGAAATTGAGATAAAACAAAACAGTAAAAAGGTCCATGTATGAGTCAGAAAACTGAAAACTCCTGTATGACCTTTGAAAAGTCACTGGAGTATACTTCAATTAAGAAAAAAGAGCTTTATATTCCAGATTGAAAATTAGAAAAAAAAAGTCACTAGACTTCTTCCAACTTTAGTTTTTTTGTCTGTAAAATAGAAATGGTTACCTCAGCGGGTTTCTATGAGCATGTGACATACTAAATAATCTGTCGTGTATCTGAAATTCAATCTGGAATGTGAGGAACATTCCACAGATGTGTCTCAACCAGTGGCGGAGTAGCCGGGCTTTGATATTCCCTGTGCCTCTCAATTATTGGCCAAGGGGCACTCGTGGCTCTCTATAGTAATTTGCAAAGCTTGCCCCTAGGAAATCCCTGCAGAGATCCGTAGCTGCAGACCACTGAGAAGGAAAGCACATGGTGGGGGCAGGCGGGAGGGCAGTCAACAGAACCCACAAGGAAGTGATCAAAGGAAACGTTAGAACGATGTCATCACTGCAGAATACTACGAGTGGTTGATTTCAACAGATTGAGGGCCGATGGCAGATAGGACTCTGTTAAGAAATTGTCTTAGGCCATTTAGGCTGCTATAACAGTACCATGGACTAGGTGGCTTATAAACAATAAAATATTTCTCACAATTCTGAAGGCTGGAAGTCCAAGATCAAGGTGCTTCATAGATGGCCGTCTTCTAGCTGTGTCCTCATGTGGTGGAAGGTGCAAGGGAGCTCCCTGGGGTCTCTTATAAGGGCACTAATCCCATTCATGAGCGCCCCACCTCCCAAAGACCCCATCTTCTAATACCATCTCATCAGCGTTCGGATTTCTACATGTGAATTGATGTGCGTGGGTAGCACAAACATCAGTTCATAACAGACATCAAAGAGATAGAAGACCCTATCCCCGCCCCCCGCCCCCAAATAAGTATCAGTTCTTCTTACAGTTGTTTTCTAGATCCTGTCACTCATTTAGGACATTCGGTAGTTATCGCCTCTCCATTTTATTTGTGTGTATCTGAAAAAAAAAAAATAATGAGCTTTCCTTGAATCCAGAGAGAAAGCAGCCCCTACAGAACAGCCCTCCTCCCACTGTGATGTTGAAAACCCAGCTGGAGGCAACTGTAAACATACAATGGCCAGTCCTTGCAGGGTATTTCACTGGGGAAGCACAGGGCATAATTTGTAAGTCCATGAAGTGCTGCATGGCTTTGTCTGGGAAATCTTGGAGATAAGTTGAATGGCCTTAAACTGATGCCCAAATTACACATTTAAAAACCCCTTAATTTAGAGGAAGTCTCCCCAGGAGGCTGTGTGCTCTGCTCGGCCTGTAAAAGTCTAAATATTAAAATTCAAAATAACTAAATACACCAGTGAAAAAGAAAATGTCAGTTGAAATTATCATTTGTTTCATTCGTTTGTTTGCCTTTTGCCCCTTCTTTCTCCTTCAAGTGATACACGACAAAAGGACCCTCTAGTATCACAGTCGCTCCCCTCACTGGAGCGTGAGACTCCCAGGATGCAAAATGATAGGCTGGTCAGGCAGGGCTTTCTGCCATGGCCTTGTGCATTATTTAGAGGTGAAAAGGAGCAAACTGAGAGAAGCGAGGGGAAAAAGAAAAGATGTTTGGCAAGGCACGTAGGAGATTTATTTTTGAAAACTGAGCGTTTGGGAAAAGAACTGGAATAAATTATTGAACATGGTCTCTCAATTCATTGGAGAACTATTATGTCAGCTACCGAGTTCTAAGGCTGTCACCACGATGACGACAAGGCTTTAATTGTTAAGACCTCCTCCCACCCATCTCCAAGGAGTTCCGTCTAAGAAGATGATTGTTTTAATGAAAACACAGATTTTGAGACTGACGGGTAGGTGACATTACTCATGAAAATAGTTTGGGAATGCATAGTTCCCTAGTGCCTTCGGCCACAAGAATTTGGATGGTTCTGATGTTGCCAGGCACAGTGTAATGAGCTCCTTCCAGGGAGGCACGGCTTCTAGAGCAAGCCTTCCGACCAGTGTGCCACAAATGGAATATAGGCAGGATGGCCGTAGGTCACAGTGCGCTGCACAGTCCTGGTTCCTGCCTATAATCCCAGAATAATTATTAATAGTTGTTCATTTTGAGCAGTGTCGTTATAAACACCGCCATGAAGACAACTGGGCCTTTATGTGGGTGAGGAAGCCAGGAGACAGAGAGCCAGCATGGTGGATACAAGCAATGAAGCCGTCATGTCCCTGTGGATTTGACAAATTCAAGTCTGTGTCGCTCCTGTCAATGTTGTCTAACCCGTGACTGTCAAAAATTAGAAATGACGCAGATGTCCATGAACCGATGAACAGAGAAACAAAAGGTGGTCTGTCCCTCCAATGGAATAGTATTCACCCATGAAAAAGAACGAAATACTGATAAATGCTGCAACATGTGTGAACCTGGAACATGTTTTGAAAGAAGCTAATCGCAAAAAACCACAAATTGTATTTTATTTATCAGAAATATCCAGAATAGGCGATCCCATAGAGACAGAAAGTAGATTAGTGGTTTCCATGGGCTACAGGAAAGGAGAATGGGGAATGACTGCTAGTAGGTACAGGGCTATTTTGAGGGTCATGATAATGTCATAAAAAATAGAACATGGTGATAATTGCACAACTATGTTAATATACTAAAAACCGCCAAGTCGTACACTCTTAAAGGGTAATTGTGTAGTACGTAAATGATATCTCAATATATCTGTAATTAAAAATATACGTCTAATGCAAGCCACATAGATAATTCTAAATTTTCTAATAGGTACTTTAAAAAGGTATAAGAAACAGGTATAAATTTCAATAATACATTTTATTTAACCTAATATATCCAAAAGATCATCTTAACATCTATCAATATTTTTTAAATTATTGAAATCTTTTACATTCTTTTTATTGCACTGAAGTCTTTAAAAACCCAGTGACTTTACAGTTACAGCACATCTCAATTCAGACAGGCCACATTTCAAAGACTCAAATGCTACGTGGGACTTGTGACTACCACAGTGGACCGTATGAGTCTAGGTAACGGTCAGCAGAAGTAGAAGCAACAGAAAGCATGATTTAGATGGGTTTTGATAATCCTTAGGGCCAGGGTGTTTGTACTTTCTAGCACTATCGGTTATGTCTCCAAAGTGAACATGGGATTCAGATATGTTTGATTTTTGAGGAGAAGAACAATCTAACAGCTACTAAGTGACTCCATTCACCGTGGGTGTTTTGGCCTCCTGCATAAGTGTGTCCCATCCATCCGGTGAGTTAGCCTTCCTTGAAAAACTTCAACTTCTGTATCATTTGTATCATTTGTCCGTTTACTAAAAATTGGCCTCACGCTCATCTTGACAGTTCTAACTTAACCGGAAATCCCATGATTTTTCAAGTTCTAATTTCATGTCCATCTGGAGGGATCAGTGCCCATCAGATCTCAACAGCATGGTGTATAATATACCAAATTTCCCTCTATATAATTCTGTCCATCCCCTATTTTCACAGAAGCAAGATTTTTATTATCCTGTGGGTGGCCTTGGGGGTTATTCATGAAGCAGAGAGAGTGAAAAAAATAACCCGTGAGGAATAAGCTCATCTCTTTCCTAAAGCTGAGGTTTTCTGAGGACAGGAAAAAGAAGAAGTTTCTGAAAGAAAATTTTTTGCTCAACTAAAAGCAGAATTATGCCTCTCATCAGTTTTGGTGACTATCTTTGTATTGACAAGTGGAAATAAAAGGTAGTAAGCTTTGTGCAGAGAGGACCATAAACAATAGCTGTGAAGACATTTTCTTAAGTGGATGAGAAAAGACCGACCTTTGCTACTTACTCCAAAAATGGGGAGACAATGCTTGTTTGTTTTTGCTTTCCTGCTTGACAGTGAATTTGTTGGGACATAAGGACAGGGAGTTAATCTCTTCCTTCTGTTCGTTTTTCATTCATTCTAGGAGCAACTGCCCTGACCCGAGTTCGTCTCGGCAAGTTATGGCAATAAGGCTCCTGTTTTCTGTCCCTCAGAAGCTTCTGTTTACCCATGTTTGAGACCCTGGGTTGGCTGGTTCCAGTGCTTTCACAGTGGGCGAGGTGTGGTTGGCCGGTTCCTCTTATAATGGCCATCGCCTTAGTCGTCATGAAAGTCCATGTAGAGCAGTGGTTCTCTAAGAGTGATCTCTGGGAGCACATGGTCAGCATCACCTGGGAACTTGGTAGAAATGAAAACTTTGGCTCCCACGCCAGATCTATTGGATCAGAAAATGCGTTTTAACAAGACTTCCGGGCGATAGAAATGCATGCCACTATTTGTGAACTCTGATGTCGAATAGTTGATACTGTGGTAATCTTATTTCCTGCTCTTCTTGAGGGACTTTGAAAATAAAGAGGAAAAAGAATAATGGAAAAACTCGTTGAACAAAGTTCCAATCGCAGAAGTAGAGAAAATATATGCAGATATGGACTTGGGAATAATCATTTGTCGAAAGCCTATGACATGTAAGATACTCTTCCAGCACCTTTCACGTGCATTCTCTCTAGTCTTAACAAATCTGAAAGGTTGGTGGTATATATCCATTTGTATCTCTATTTTATAGCTGAAGAAATTGTTATTCAAAGAGGTTAAGTAATGGGCCCAGCATCAACAGCAGGTCTGTTTGCTTGGAGAGCTGGGAGAGGTAGAGAGGTGTGGCTAGCGAGCTGTTCCTGAGAGCATGGTGATTGGTGGTGTTATTATCTATTCTCTCCTGTTAAGAAAATTGTTCGATGACTAGTGTAGCATTTCCTGCTCTCTTTTCCAAGAGTTAATGTAAGATTTGCCTCAAAGATTTTCCAGTTGTAGCACGTAGAGCAAGCGTGGCCAAATCTCATGTGTTCCTGAGTTTGATGGCAACTCTTGTTTGCAACATGTAAATGAGACGTGCTTCGTTAGAAGGTTCTTCAATGGAATGGGCTTTTTATTTACTGTTAATATGATGTGGGCGTGTGTGCTCAAGGATTGGGGGAGAGGGAGAGGGAGAGACAGAGACAGAGAGACAGAGACAGAGAGAGACAGAGAGAGAGAAATAAATTATAAGTTCTGTTACTCTCAGGATCTGAGTGGGGAACATAGGTGTCTTCTAGACCAGTGGCTTTAGTCTATGTTCATCAAGATCTGCATCTAAAAATACATTTTACAACACATTTCAGGACATACATAAATGTACGTATGTATTTATAAAAGAATCAAAATTGAAAAAAAAAATATTTGTCGTTGGTATGTGTGAGGAACTCTAATATTCTGCTTTTAAAATGCTAGCCACTACCCACTAATCGGTAGCAACAGATGGTGGCAATATTGAAATGTTAAAAACTATTGTCTACAGCACACATTTTGAGCCGATCTGAAGAGCTTTGAGTGCCTGGAATTAGGGAATGAACATTCTTCAGATGGGAAAAAGATGGTCAATAAGGGTGAAACTGATAGGAAAAAGTGGCTTCTAGATCCCAAATCTAAGGCTTGGGCTTCTGAACTTCACCATGATAGGCAGTTAGGAGGTATCCAGGTGTGTCCTCCCCAGGAGTGGCTCTGCCCCTTTCAGGGACACTTGGAAATGCCCGTTGGCCTGACGTGGCTGCCACCATAACAGGGAACAATACTGGCGTCGGTCATCAGAGGGCAGGGACAGTGACTGAGGGGAGGAGCCCGGGGCAGTCTGGCACTGCAGGATGTTTCCCGCCCTACATGCCCATGGTGGGAGAAATGCTGGACAGCGCTCTTGGCCACCAACCCAGCCTGCGCCCCTTGGGACATGGGACATTGGGCAAACAGCCTAAGGCTAGATTGAAGGGAGTCTCTTTGTAGGTGCGTGTTGTTTACAGTTACTAAGTTAACACACCAGTCCTAAATCAGCGATGGAAAGGAAGGCCAGGCGGGGCTCAGCCAGGACGACCGGGAGCATCTCTCAGCCTTGGCGCCATTGACATTTTGCAGCCAGATAGTTATTTGTTCTGCGGAGCTCCCTCGTGCACTGTAGGATGTTTCGCAGAATCCCTGACCTTGAATCTAGATGTCAGTAGCACTGCCCTCCACTCACCAGTTGTGATGACCGAAAACATTTCTAGGTATAGCTAAGTGTCCCCTATAGGGCAAAGTCACCCCAATTGAGAACTACTGGTCTATGTCCATGAAGAGTGGCCCTAGATGACTTTAAAAATGAATTGCAAGTGAGAAGAGGAAGTCCACAAGCGGCATGCCTGAAACAAGCTTGTCCCCTCCTGCAACCTGGCTGAGTCACTCAGGGTTCCACTATGATAAGGTACCAAGTGTGGGAACCTTTTCTTTCTTACCCCGAGAATCACATTTCCTGCACCTTCTGTGGTGAACTGCTTAAGTCAACAGCATTTAAAATGATGTTTAAAGGAGAAAGTCAAATCCATGACTGCTGTAAGATGAAATTAAGTTCAGATGGAACAGTGCTGCAGTGTTTTACAGTCTCTTTCGAGGTGATGAGGTGGTACTTCTACTTCTCACACTCCTGCGTCTTGAGTGGTTAGCTAATCATTTTACAGCCTCCTTCCATCATAGATCCAGGGCCCCGTTCTGTTTACTAACGTGCGTAATGAATATGTAAATTGCAATCTGCACAGATTCCTCATAGAACAACATACTTATAAAAATAAGCATCCTCTCTCTGCTAAGTTCCCTTAATTTTCACTGTTTTCTTTCTGTTTTATTTCATCAAACTATATGCAGTATTACCTTCAAATGTCTGCCTTTCAATATACAGCGGTCCTCTCAACAAGAATCTCAATTTCAACTTTTCTGCAAAACATGATTTGGATTAGGTGTTGTCATGGGTGGTGACCGGCCTTGTTTTACAAAGGTGATATTTATAGAATAGTAATTAATTGCATGCGACAAGTAGTGCTTAAATCTGTTTTAGAATCCATTGACTGTGCAAATCTAGGGAATGATGGAGCGTTTGTGTATTCAGTTAATCAAACTGGAAATGTCTTGTTATGTCCAAATAAAACAAACTTCTCTTAAAATTTATTACTCGAGAGTTACTTCTTCTGGTAAATGATCCTTTGTGAGAACTTTGCCCTCTGTTTCAAGGATAACTGCGTTTACAGCTGGGAAGAATAGAAATTTATTCATTAAAGTTCATGTTATTGGCCATTAAGAAGATCACAGGATTTGAATGAATAAAAGTAGATACTACCTAATTCTTGGCCCGGAAACATTTCAGTAAATAAAATGAGCTCCTTCCCTTTACGTAAACATTGCTAAAATGTGCAAGGTGGACTAGGCAAATTTAACCCATAGGTACAGTTTTGGTCCTTGTGAATTTTATTATTTATGCCTTTGATTCAGTTGAAAAATCTTCAGCTGGGAAGAAAATAATATTCCTGATGTATGCCTAAGAAATATTAAATTATCCAGGCAAATGCATTTGCTTGTTTCTCATGCAAGAAAGACTAATTGGAACTATTGCTGTCTTCGTGGAAATACGGGATCATAGTTTGCATGTATTGAAATGAAAGTGTTTCTATTTTGTGGCCTCAATTCTTATATTTGGTTTCATGTTAAGGGATGTGTCAAAGATTAAACATCTCCTGATAAACAGAGTATGGGAAGACAGATCTATCTCACGTCCATCTTTTCGCATTGTGCAGTGCTACTGGCCCCAAATGCACCCACCCACCTATTTCTCCATGTTGAGCAGATTTAAAATTAGCATTTCCTCTGCTTGGGTGCCTAAGATCTCTGCTTAGAAAACTGTCTCTCTGATGGCCAGGCATATTTACTATAAGACTTAAAGGAATTAGTACGCTGGACTATTTCATACCCGGCTGATCTTTTCGTACATGCAGATATCCATGGATGGACCATTCTATTTGAAATTCTGAATTGAGGGATTTTAGCCAGGCTGACTGTGGTCATCCATCTGCTCTCTGAGAAATTGTTTTGAAAAAATAAAAAACAAAACATGGGATAAGACAAATACTAGATTTTGTAAATCAGAAGAAGCACGTCTCAAACTTCATTTCCAGCTGGGTGACTTGACAAGTTGCTCAAACTTTTGATCCTTGCCATCCTCAAGTATTAAGCAAGAGTAACCATTTTAATTGTTCTCTTTGTCAGTATTTAAGACAGTAATACATCGCAAATTGCTTTGGAAGTTAAGTGCCTTCAAAATCAAAGATACTGTCATTTCTTAAAAATTAAAATTGTATTTTCTGAATGGCTAGACCTGGGGAATGAACCATAAATATTTTCTTAAAATAATGCAACAAAATCTAACACTAACACGAATCATGCAACTACTAATAATGACGTTTTTCACTTATCTAGAAAGCTTCCCCTACCTGTTTGCTCTGATTCTCACAGCCCTGTGAAAATATCAAGAGGTTTTGTTTGATCTCTTTTGACTAATGAAATAATAGGGCACAAATGATATCAATTGGAACTATAATGATGAAATCTTAAATGAGCATTAATTGAGCACCTACTGTGTGTCATGCCTGAACTAAAGATAAGTTTGTCATTTTTATTGCATCGTAGTTAATTCTTGTCACAATAACGAGATACTTATTCTCTACAGTTCTGAAATTTGAACTCATTTGCATGTTTTAAGAGGAAAGAAAATAAGAATTTTCCATTGAATAATTCTCCCCTAACATTTTTCCCTAATATGAAATGCATACTATTTTTATCCAGTGGGAGTTTCTGATTCTGCTTAGTGCTTTAATTTGAGCCAGTCATTTTTATGGCCTCCCCACAGGCATCCTGTGTACAGTTTACAGATCACTCTCTGTCTATGATCACTTCCTCCAGTTAGTCTCTAGTCTTTGTCTTGGATTCTGCTTCCGTGGTCCACTACTTCAGCTATTATAGGCAGTGCTGGTTATATGAACTGGCTCTCTTTTCTCCCTATGAAGAGAATTTCTAAATTTATGGTGCTGATTCTGGGAGAGAGGGATAGATTATTTCAAAGCCAAAAGAGTAATACTTTTTAAAGAGTAAAAGAAAAACTAGAAGAAGAAAAGACATAAGACTCAAATATCCTAGTCTTCTCTGTTAGGATTAGGTTTCATTACATATATATATATATATAAGAAATAAAATAATAATAGTAGTAGTAATGTTAAAAGACAGACATTTATCTTCACTGTAAAAGAAGATCGAAGTTTGGTAGGACAGGACTTGGATAGACATCACACAGTCACCAAAGGACTCATGTTCCTTCTGATGCAGGACAGGGTGAATCCCCCAGAGTAGAGACTCAAGTCCTACAGAGAGAGAGGGAGGGTCCTTGATCCCGGCATGAAAAAAATTTAAGAGCGAGTCAGTTAGAGACAAGGAAAAGTTTATTGAAGATGGACTAACGCACCATAGACAGAGCATGGTCTTCTCTCATAGTCAGAGAATGATACCCCGAGTGTTTGGCAATTGAGTTTCTATCTGTGTCTTAGTTTCTATGAAAAGTTACTTATTACAGGAAGTAAAGAATGGAATGAATGGTCGAGTTTATCTTTGTACAAGGTGCAGCTTTTGTTTTTATGTTATAGGCAAATGTTAATGGTGTGGCTAAATACTTGTTAGTAGTCTCTGCAGGCATCTTTGTTCTGTAGGTTCGTCCTGGTCTGGCCAAAGGGCTGATACAACCAGGTTCCGAGTCTAACAGCACGAAGCAGACTCTGGATTCTACTTGGTTTAATATTTATTCACTTCGTGTAGCTCTCATGCCTCTTCCCTGTAGCACTTCTACCCTTCTTTCTGTATTGGAGTGAAATGTTTCCAATCTCAAGGTCCAAGATAGCCCGCGATCCCACAGCATTGACCTCTATATTCTAGAGGATAGAAAAAGCAGGAGAGCGAGAGAAGGAAGGAAGTCATGCAGAAGGGATGCATCTCCCAGCTTTGAGCAAATTTCATGGAATTTTCGTTCCATCGTGGCCAACACTCCCATTGGCCACCATGTAACCACGTGATCTGAACAAGTAAAGCTGAAAATGTAATTCTCTAGTGGTACATGCTGACATCACTGAATCAAAGAGGAATTATTTTATTCAGGAAGATGGGAAGGTAGCTATTGGGGAGCAGGAAACAATCTCTGAAATTGAGATAGAATGTTTGGGGAAGGCTTTCCTTGCCCCAAATAATTACCTCCAAATGAATGAAATTACCTACCTTTGGTTTGGACTCTATCCTGTGACGTTTATCCAACTAAAAAAGAGATGTAAAATCAAGACAGCACATTAAGCCAATGGCTCCCTGCCTCATTCAGAGCAAAAGCCAAAGTCGACTGGGCCCTCCCGGAGCTGGCCTGTCAGATCACGTACTGCTCATTCCACTTCAGACACACTAACCTTGAACTTGCCCGCAGGCCTTTGCCTTAGGGTCTGTGCCCTGACTGTTCCACTGGGCCTGAACTGCGTCCCCCAGTGTCTGCATGGCATGTTCCTTCCCCTCCATCAGTTGTTCGCTCAAATTTACTCTTTTCAGTAAAACCTACTGTGATGTTGTGATTTATAATAAGAAATATATGTGTGGTTTTTGTTCCCTTTTTAGGGCGTAGATCTCCTAAAACTCTGAGAGAGAGGGGAAGGTGTCCTTGTTATGTTAATGAGGTAACTTTTGGAAAATGTTTAATCGAGGAGGGAGGAGTTGAGGATTTTCACAGAGGATGTTGCCCTAAAGGTCGAGGATAAAGGTGGCATATATGTCATCAAATTTTGGCTATCTGTTTCTGTGTATATAAAAATACGCTCACAGGACAAAAACAAGGAAAACATCTACTTAAATATGTGACATCCATTTTTGTATTTGTCTTTAATGTTTTCAGACTGTTTACAGTCAGTTTACATTATAAAATCTTTTTTCAGATTCTCTTTTCCTTGGAGTTCCCACTATTGATACCCATAGGGATCTGTGTTGTGTGTATGTGTGTGTGTGGTGTGTGTGTGTGTGTGTGTGTGCGTGTGCGAGCGTGTGTGCGAATTTTGTTTACTTTGCTCTTTTCCGTGCTTATCTGGGTAACGAGTCTTGACATATTGAATAAATTCTTTTTATTACAAGTTACTCCCTTATTTTTTCTGGATTCGTTTCCATCCTCTCCTTGAACTTTGGTCACCTATAGTTCTGTTCTTCCTCCTCTTTTTCCGTCAGCCTTAGACCACCCTCCAGCGGTCATACCATGAGGCGCTGTGTGGACCCTGTCAGAACCGATGTCACGTGGCTTTCTCAGCAGAACAGTCTCTCCGCTGAGTCTTTTTGCAGGTTAATCACATCAACCAGTCCCAGCGCCCAAGTGGCAAAACCAAGACCGATGGGCAAGGCTACTGTTTCTGCCAGGTTGATCCTAACCAAAGAGGGTCTTTATCTTTACAGAACAGATACAGATAGCTTATTTTTCACTTAAAAATCTCCCATTTAAAGTGTTGTTCCTCAATGAGTGGCAATTTTAACAGTTTTTCAGAATTAATTTTATAAACTTATAATCAAAATATGATATACCTATGGAGTTAGTATATATCTACTTTGCCAGGCATTGTGTCATAAGTTATGAGATAACTTTTATTAAGTACCTGCAACATATTCAAGGCCTTAAGTGCTATCTTGACATCTTTATTTTCAACAACTAGATGAAGAGAGCAAGGACAAATGATAAAGAAACTTCGCCACAATCAGTTGAAAACAGCTGATAATAACAAGCAAACTCCAATTTCCCAGCATGGCGGTGCCCTGGACCATAGCCCTCTCTGTTCTATGTCAGCCATTTTCATTTCTCTCCTTCAGGGCCTGTGTTTTAAGGAAGTATACCAAAAAATCA
The DNA here is from genome assembly GCF_000325575.1 of Pteropus alecto. Taxonomy (NCBI): domain Eukaryota; kingdom Metazoa; phylum Chordata; class Mammalia; order Chiroptera; family Pteropodidae; genus Pteropus; species Pteropus alecto. The sequence goes on along the minus strand of NW_006431911.1, from coordinate 371,937 downwards.
CCGAAATGGAATATCAGTTAAAAGTCAAGCCTATTTTAAATATTAATATTCACTTCGTTCTATGAAATTGTCATAACTTTTTATGTCCACTCATAAATGTTGAAGCAAGTCCCGTTATTCAGCACCGTTGAGTCATCTGTAAATTACCACTGATGACGCTAAAATTGCTATTTCTAAAAACACAGTACTGTGCGGGCTTCCTGTAGTTTTGGTGAATTACCACCTCGAAACTGCCTTACAGGTTGCCCAGACTGTCTGCGGTCCTGGAGCACCAAATGGCAAGGCTAGGCTTCCAGTCAGCACGGACGTAATTATTGCTACTTTTGCTTTTGACTACAGAAAGTAGAGTTGAATGTTCGGAGAGTGTAATTGTATAATGTGACTCTCATTACTTAAAAAAAAAAAAAAAAAAAAAAAACGTTTTTGCCTTTTCTTTT
>NW_006431911.1:291558-371474 GCF_000325575.1 Pteropus alecto | reverse complement strand
AAGCACGTATTTGTCACTGTTGCTTAGAGTTGAGTAGTATAGAAACAGGTCAGTGGTTATTCTGAGGTTTTTTTGCCCATTGTAAGATCTTGTGTGTATTGCCTGCGCTTTATCCAAACTCCCTGCAGCGGGTAGAACAAATTAAACAAATAAAGGAGAGAATTAGGTCCTCGCAACTGCACAAACAGTAAGATGTTCTACTTCTCAAAAAGTAGATATACTTCTAAAACAAAGTGGCTATCGTAAGTATGTTCTTGTAATAGAATAGCAGGGTTGCTTTTTTGTTTTGGTTTAGTTTTGGAGTTTTTGTTGTTTTTATTTACTTTGGAAGTAAATACTTTATGTAAGGTATTTAATGGGGAAAAATTTCCCTTTTTAATGTCTTTTTAAAAGCAGGAAAATGTTACCTAGTAATTCTGAGGAAGTATTCCTTGATTTTGTTGGTGGGAGCAGGTGACAACAGGGCCATGAGTTCTTCAGGTAGGACGTCATTCCTCAGAATCAGTTCTGAATGACTTGAATGTCAAGGGCCATGGGATAGGCCAGGGAGGTTTGAGTTTCCCACTTGAAACAGTTTAGCACCATATCCTATCATTCATTCATTCTTCATAATCATGTAATAAGTGTGCCAGAATAAAGTAAAATAGAACATTACTTTAAAAACTAGGGAGAACTGCATCTGGAAATTCAGTAGAATTTTGCTTTCTGGTATGGAACAAATGCTTTAATGGTCCACGTGGATTATGGTTTTATTGCATGACAGTGAACTAACTACTGACTTTTAATGTGGCACGGCTCCTCAAGCTAACATATTATCATGTCAACCAATAGGCTGCTATTCAAATTTTATTCCTCTATACTATGACGAAAGTCTAATTATTATTTATGCAGGTTCTACTTGAAAATACAGATGAAATACAGCTTTGATTGTGAACAGATTTGCTACCTGTCTGGGAAAGTTTTTTTTTTTTTTTCAAAACAGAAGAAAAGTAATCTTTATTATGCTTTTTTAGAATACATGTAAATATTCAAAATATACATTAGTATTGGCTTAGCAAAAAGTCGGTCTTTAGATGCATACGTTTCTGTGTGAATATTAACATTCTAAACAAATTATGTTTTCAGACGTGAACCAATCAACGAGCACCTCTTTCCTCTAAAATTTCAGTGATGGATCTGTAAGCTTTGAGTTTTTAGAATCCAGTGAGACTTTAGAGGTTTGGGAAGCTAAAATATTTTTAAAATAAGGTGCTTAGGAAACATGTGCAAATTCCTATTGTCTAAAAAAGACTTTGCTTGCTCTATTTCTTCTAAAAGCCACATGTGCATCGAAAACAATGAGATTTCTGGAAGAACTCCACAAAAATGTAAGATTTCGCAGTGTAGTTAATAATCACATGGTCATGAACTGCAGAAAATATTAAATGTCAAAGAATGGCTGGAGGGAAATTTTGCAAAGGAAAATTACCTTTTGATGATTAAGACCAGTTATGGTTTATAACCAAAAGCCCACATGAAGAGTTGTTTTCTACACACATCACTGATGGTTATAAAAGAACTCTAATGTCGAGCTTTGCCGTATGTCATTGGGGATACACTTTTTATCCTTCGCTCCGTGTTGATCCTTCTAGTACGATGGCAAACCCCTTTTTTCTAGAGACGATAAGGGTCAATGGTATAAAAAAAAAAGCATAGGATTTTGAGTTATGAAGCCAGAGTTTTGTATCAGCTCTGCTTATTGGACCAAACTTCAAGAAGCCATAGCTTCCTCATGTTTTCAGTGAGGTTTCAATAACCTACCAATCTCCCACGGTTGATGCAAGGCCATAGGAATAGTTTACAAAGTGAAGACAATCTATAAATTCTTTAACATTGCAACATTATCTTATTATTTGATTAACAGTTACTGTAAGATTCACTATAAGATTCATAGTGAAAATACGCGGTCAAGTTTATGTCATGAAAGTTCACGAGTCCATCAGTGTCATGGTAGTTTCCCATAAATAGTTTTGAATTGTTCATAATTTCGATGGTTCACTTCCTTCGTGACAACTATTGCGTCTTGTGCTATGCATGTGCTAATGTCATCTCAGCTATTTCTCCCAGCAACCCAGCACATTAAGAACTGTATTTTTAAGTCTCAGAGATATTGTCTAACTTGTGTAAGTTAGCCCAGCAGAAATGGGAGAGAGAGTTTCCAACCTGCACTGCCTGCCTCCAAAATTTGTGCCCTTAACTACTACCCACACTACCAACCCTTGGCACATGCAAGAGAGCTTGTTATTATACATCTGTTACTAAACCTTTCTGAATATAAAATCCTTGTCTTTTTCACTTAACTGTCATCTTGGGTAAAATTATGCCATGGTAACAAGCAACCCCCCAAATCTCATTGACTTATGATAACAAAGGTTGTTTCTTAATCTCATCAAAGCCACTGTGGTTTTCTACCATGCCGTCTTCAATTTGAGAATTAGCTAAAAGAAAACGGAAGAAAGGTTGAAGGTTAAACTATGTGACGATGCTAAGAAATCTTTCCTAGGAAACGTTTTAGCACTTCCCTTCATATTTCATTTGCCAAAGCAAGTCATTGGTCCAAGCCTGACTCCAGTGGGGTGAAGAGATAAGTCTGCCCATAGAGACATAATGAATACAATGTTCTAACCACCCTCCCATGTTTTGTAGATAATACTATATTTATTTTATGAATGAATGAATAGAATGCCAGGAAGAAACATGAGAAAAATGAGAATAAATAGAAAAAATATAACTCCATCGGTCATCAAATTCGAACCTGATGATTATTTTCATGGAGAAGAAAAGAACAGGACAGAATGGATATCATGTATTTTCTCACTGTTTTATCTGGAAACTTAAACACTGAACCTTTTGGAAATTTACGGACTCTACTCTGCTTGAGGTCCTTGTATTTGAACCCAGGATTAGTACTAACCAATCATTTACCAACTATATAGACTTACAGATCTTTTAATGCCTTTCAAGAAAATAGTCAAATATTTGACCACCTACCATATTTCCGTTGTTTAATACATCTAAATAGACAAAGGCATGCTCCTAAAATGGAGTTTGCCCATTCTACCGTCACCTCTAGGTTTCAATGAGTAAATTTTATTTACGTGTATGTATATCTATTAGAAAATCAGATTGCTGTTAATATCATATTTAACAGTTATCAAAGGAAGAGCAGTATATTTTTTTCTGTTGCGATCGTTGTAAGCTAAGAGAGGGTGGGTGAGGCCAAGACCCAAAGCACTCTCCATCCTTGAAGGGCAGGCAAAAAATAGAATTATCTCTTGCGAATTTGATGAGCTGAGAAAAAGTTTGGAGAAGGCATTAAGAGACCTCCTCTGAGGCTTGTTTTGAGCAGGGATGCCTCCTCTTGTCACTGTTCCCTAAATCCTGAGAGTATGTGTATAGATAGCTCTTAGCAGACTCTTCTTGAAGGACTGCTTCAAAAAACACATGGCTTGTAGTCAGCCTGGGGAGCATCTCACCGACAGTGAGTTACCTGCCAGCAGGTAACTCTACTTCCAGTCTGTTGCCCTGCATGAGGCAAATATGGTCCTTTGCAATCCTTTATTTCCTTAAATAAATAATGATTATGACACACAGGATATAACGATGATGTAATTTATTCTAATACTAGAATAAGCTCAGATCCCGAAGTTGCCGCTTTATCTTTATTATCATCATCTAATAGGCATCCATTTGTACCAGGCCACCAAAGCCACTGTACGATGATTACATTTGATCACGTGTGCTTCCTTCATTACTTCTGTCAAGAGATAGTGAGTGGGTGCCTGTGACTGCTACATGAGATAAGAATGTGAGGGCAGGTACTTTATTTGGGAGGTGATTCCAGGGAAACAGGAATGAGGAAGTAGGAAAAATGAGAGATGGAAGGAAGCAAATCAAAACAAAACATCAAATTGTGTAGGTTAATGGTGTGAGTGTCTGGGGTCATGCCATCTGGGGGATTTCTAAGCAATGGTATAGAACAGAGCTCAACAAACTATCCTGCAGGCGGCCAAACCCAGCTTGTTTTTTTGTTCGTTTGTTTGTTTTTGTTTTTTTTTCTAGAATTATATTCACACAGCCCATTTGTTTACATATTGCCTATGGCTCCTTTTGTGCTACGATGGCAGAATTGTGTCATTATGATAGACACCGTATGATCTAAAATATCTAAAAGTGCCTAAAATACCTGACTTGTTACCGAAAAAGCTTGCTCTGACCCCTGGTATAGAACTTCCCTTAGACTTGTTTTTCTGAAGGATGAAAGCTGGAGTATTCACTGACCCCTTTCCCATAGCTCAGGTGTTTTCCCCAGCAGCACCTGGAGTGCATCTAAGCAACTCAAAACCGATACAGAAAAGCGGGGAGCCCGCTCAACTAGGACCTTCGAGATGAGACCACCAGTAAGCATAGAGCTGTCTATCCTAGCTACACAAGTACAGATTGGCCAACAAGGAGGCATCAACAGCAGCTACTATAGTACTGTTATCCTGCAAGGATTAGCTCCTTTTACCCATCGATATTTGTTTTTCTTTGATAACAAGAAACTTCTGGTAATTCCAGACATCCCAGTTTTGAAAGTTTTCAGTACATGATGTGTGTATATGCACGTGCGTGCATATGTGCCCCAAGAGGTTTTCTTTGAAGTTACTTGTGCAAAATAAGGTTGACAGATCATTTGACCAAATCGGAACCTCTATTCATAGCCACAGACTAATGGACAGAACTGACAGGGACCCCACTCCAAGCGATGTCTTCTAAATAATGCGTGTACCTGAAAACAAGGGTAAGCTCCATGGAGCTGAATGTCTCCTGGAAGAACAACTTGCCATTTGCTCTAAATGTCTATTACCAGCAATTAAGGACAAAATAATATCTCTTTCCATAATCTACGAGATAATTTGGAATTGGATTACATAAGAATGGCAGGTGGATTAGATACTACAAGGCTGCACTGGGACTAAAAATGTGGGTAGTTATTTCGAGTGGGCGAAGCAATGGAGCCAAAATAAGAAAGTGAAATTCAGGAAACGGAGCTGCCTCTATTGACATTGCCCCCAAGTGACAGTTTATGACCAATGATGTGTTCATGACATCCTCCACCGTAGCTCATGACATTGATGTCATTAAGTAAACCACTGATTTCTTGGTGTTTGGAGAATATTTTGACCCTACATGGACAGCATTTCTTTCAAGTGATTGTCTCTGAAAAATAGAAGGTAAAACCCAAGGAATCCGAGGCTAGAAGGCTCTGTCACACCCTCTGACGTTTCTTCTACAGCAGTGAGACTGTCTGCACAAACTCTAGTCCTTGAGTATGGCCCAGTAGGGATAAGATGCCTATTTCTTTGTCAGTGTCCTCATAGTCTAATGTATAGGATTAACACAATGTCGCTGACTTGGAAAAATTGTATAACCCCAAGATAGGAAGTGTTTCTAATCTTAGAATTCATGATTGAAAGGAAAGATCTGATGACATACTCCCCGATTACATCTTGGTTAATGGATTAATGTCCTGATGGCCACATGACTCTCAGCTCAGCAGTGCTAGGGTTAAATGTCTTGGTGACACACCATGTAACTGAGGTTGGATTATATTATGACAAGGTCTAGAACAGGGGTCCCCAAACCCCAGGCCATGGACCGGTACTGGTCTATGGCCTGTTAGGAACTGGACCACACAGCAGGAGGTGAGCGATGAGCAAAGCTTCATGTGTATCTGCGGCCGCTCCCCAGCACTGGCATCACTGCCTCAGCTCCATCTCAGATCATCAGGCATTAGATTCTCTTGGGAGCACCGGTCCCTTGCCAAAAAGGTTGGGGACACCTGTTCTAGAACAAAAAAGCCTTTGCAAACCCTAACATGAATGTGCCAGCCATCACTTAGAAAACCACCTGGATTTTCACTGCCTGCCCTCTGAACCTCCAAACAAATGCTATGTTGAGTTTTAAATTAGGTTTTATAAGTTCACTTGAATCATCTTTGATGCTGTACTTTTGGTATTCGAAGACCCAGCTTTCAATAAGCATTGGCTTGGGAGAGTCGTGAGTTTCAGGATTAAATGAAGGGATAGATTGACCCATAAATGCAGTGCCTAGAATGCAGGGTTATTGCAGGTTGTTGTTGTTAGTGAGAACAAGCCAGAATAACAGAAGTTAATATTTAATGTAAGTAATAACTTCTGATAACAAAATCATTCTTCCCACGTGTATTTGGAAATCCAGACAGGATAGAGAGTGTGGATATCTTTTGTGTGTTAGACAGGAACCCTGGGTTTCATGCCTGGATAAAGACCCGCATAGAGTTGCATTTTCTTTCTTTCTCGAAGTCTGTAGGCATCTAGAAAACGCTTTGAACGAAGATCCTACATTGGACTTTTTGACTTCTTGTTCCTGAAACAGACGGCGGCCCCCGTCGAAAGAAGTGGAAAAGGGAGGGAAGTAAAAATGATGAAAACATATTTCCAGTCTGAGTATTTTGGATTTATCAATATAAATCTCATTAATACAAATGGAACATTATAAGTGGGAACATAACCCTTTTTCCGAGAATAAGCCTTTTTGGCTTGCATTCTCAGAAATGTCTGTGAGATTAAACAGGCCAACAAAAATGTTATGCCGGGAAAAAACAGAGCTAATATATTTCGAAGTATTGTTTTGTGCCCCCTGGACATGCCTACAATGAAAAGCAAAAAGGGAAAAGGATCATACTTTTACACTGCGTGATGAAGAGATTCTTTTGTCTCCCCAAATTTGGCCACTGTCTTTTCTTTTCTTTTTGATTTCCATCTCCTCAATGTTTTTTTTCTTCCTCATGATCTGTTCTTGCTGTTCTTTTCTGCGATCTCAAAAAACACATCGGTTTCTTTAGAACTTAACGAGTATCAAAAGAACTTCCATTTTTGAATGCCTGCAGTCTTCAAATCACCGAGGAAGAAAGTAAGAAAAGAGAACAAGAACCCCTGTTAGGGATACAGAAAACATTCTGTCACCGTGTGAAGACCATGCTTAAGGGAATGTGTAGGATGAGTGCTAGATCAATTTACAGAGCTGTTTGTTTGCTTCTTCTAAAGAAACAGCCAGGGAATTAATGGTCAGAGTCGAACATCGAACAAGGGGTAACTCGGCGTGCATATTGGGAAAGCTAGGACCCATTTAAAGGAGCATCGGAGTGTTTTTTTATGAGTGTTGATACATTCGAAGCAGCTCATTTGGAAGGAGCTCGAGTTAGTTCCATCTCTTCTGTGTTCCCGCACTTATAATTGTGTTGGTCTCCAAAAATGGGGAGAATTATGTGCGTGCATATATGTGTGTGCGTTGCTATAGAAACTTTTATGGGTGCCTGCCACATGGGTGCATGCTTGATTGCTTGCTCAGAAACACTAATTATGCAGCCCTAAGGCAGGCAGTTGTTGGAAATATCAGTGAGCAGATTCGTAGGCTTACTATGGGTATGTTCTGTCAAAAATAAAAATTTAAAAAGCAGTTTGCATGCACAGACCTTGGCCAGTTCAAGTAACTACAAGGCAGTTTTACCTCCAAAGCATGTTCCATTGTACCAGGCCAACTTGTGCCATGCGATCTAGTTTTTAAATCAGTTTCTAACGTGGTTTCTCTTATAGCCAAAGACTGCATTTCACCTCCCACCGAAAGGTTCAAAGAATGAAATTCACAGTCCTTGGATAAAGTACCATATTTTGTGGCATCTACTAAATGTGTCTTCATGTCCTCCCAATCATCCCTCCCCATTTTAGCAGCAGAAGTCCAATCTGATTGATATTTTAACTGCCTATCCCCATTGGACAAGCTTCGTGCCGAGAAATTATCAAAATGTTATGGCTTTATTCTCACATGATGTCACTGATCACAGCACAAGCATGCCCGTCTGACACACTGAAATAGATTAAGATAAAATTCTAGTTCATGAGCTATTGGGAAAAATTATCTGTTTTACTTTTAAGAAATGGAAAAATGGAAAGTGCTTATTGAGATTCAGCCAGAAGTTATAGCACTACTATCTTTTAATTAAGATGACACTTCACTTATGTTCATGCAACATTAAGTTAATCTGTTCTAATTTAATGAAAACAAGGGGGAAGGAAAACCTGCCTGCTATTCTACATAAGATTCCTTCAGTGGGTAATGCCTCATGGAGGGGTTTGATTTTGCCGCGAGTGAAGGGTTTAAGTTGACACTAATTCAGAACTACCAAAATAAAACACAAGATCAAAAGCAGGACAGATGAGTCCCTTGTTTTCATTACAGTCACAGGATACCAATTTCTAATTTACTTTTGTCCTAATATACTTTTCCTATTTCCCCATGAGAAGGTCCATTTTGTGCGGAGCATAGAGTAACAAATGACAATCATATCTGAAAATGGAATGGCCAAAATAAAATGAGTGGAGATGTGAATTAGTGAATGTTGGTGAAATAGTCAGAAATCTCCTTTGCTAGAGTTATCGTATTTGCCTTTTGGGGATGTGTATGAATTTCATCTCAGTGTATTGAGCGAATTGAAGGAGCATTTGCCTTGCTTTATTTTCAGCAAAAGTGTGTAAACTTTTTGTCAGGAATAAATGAATGTTTTGGATCCAGTTGTATCTGCTTGAGATGGTATCAAAGCGCAAGAACAAATTATGCTTTTAAAAAGGAAGTGTTTTTGAACTGAACACAAAATAGGTATCACGTAAAGGCAGCAAAAACTAACAGCAAGATGGCATAAGGTAGAGCTCTCTCACAAAGGAAAGGGTAGGGTGGTGTCATACCCGAAGTCGATGGTCACCATCGTTATGACTGCCTTGAAGGGCTGATTAAGTTCCCTGCCGCTCAGAGCCTACGATGCTTCTGTATTCAGGCCCTATGTAGAATCAGGGTGACATGGAAGTTGTTGCAGAAAGGAAACTGTTCGTTTGGGTGAAGTTATTTAACTTTCAGCAACACCTCCTCTCTTATGCTACATACATGACTTGAGGTGTACAAGCCACAGACGTGCCCCAAATGGGACCCAAGTGAAGAGAATGCTCTACCCACATCGTCACCCTCTTAACCATGGAATCACAAGCAGGAGTCACCTTGATACCCTGGACTGGGCAGGCATCTGCTTTGTTATTCCCCTGACAACAATACAGAAATTTCTAGAGGGCTGTTTATAGAGAATGAAATGTCCCCAAAGCACTCCTTGATCTCACAAGGAACGGCACATTATAATCATGCTCTGCCTTGCCGGTTGCACCCTGTCTGTGTGGGACACCTCGGATGTGAGCTTGCCTAAATCTGAGTCCTTCACTTGATCCATCCTGATAAACTGCAGCCAAGATTAGTGGGGGGAGGGGCCGTGCGCCTTCCTTCTGTAAAGTGTCAGTTTCCAAAGTGATTTTCTAAAAGTAAGTTGAGTCACGTCATTCACTTCGAATGACCTGGACACTGGGTACAGTGTCCTCGACCTATAATTTTTGTGATCTCTGGGAAATAAGATTGTAGAGCTTAATAGTTGGGATATTTCGAACTGACATAGATTTACATTTCCTCCCACCCTCCCTCCTTGATTCCTTTAAAAATTGTTTTGCAAACTGTATCTCTCCAGGAAAAAAATCTTGATTCCTTTAAAAATTGTTTTGCAAACTGTATCTCTCCAGGAAAAAAATCTTATTCCCAGAGGTCATGATTTTTCAGGTTGAGATATGCTGGCTTTCATAATTACCTCCTTGAAGCTAAGCATTGGTAAATACTCAAGACGAAGCAAGGTGATGAGTATTTCAAAGGCAACCTTAAAATAAAACTAATGAGGAGAAGTAGAAAATCTTTGAAGTTATTTCAAATAAATTATCCACAGTCGTCTTATAATTGGCTACCCTATACAGAGAAATATAAAGTCATCTATTAAGTAAAACTATCTCCAAATGTCTCACCTATTATTGAGAGTCCATTCTCTCAGATAGTTGACATGGAATAATGGGGACAGCGTTGCTGCACTTGGGCACAAAAATTGTCAACTGTTTAACCTGGGACCCGTCCACTCATCATTTCTGAAATGGAAATGCTGATAATTTGCTCTTCTTGTTCTGATGGTTAGGATCAGGTGACAGGACAGGTGTAAAATTCTTTTTAAAGCAAAACCGTGATGCAAAATACCAGCATTACAGGTACCAGCGCTGTATTCGTTCTGTGTCCGATGATAACACTGTTGGGAAATTTGTGAAATCCAATTAGAAGCCCATCACAACAGAGCCGCAATTAAAACCAGTGCGTTGGTGAGCGAGAAGTCCTCCTTTCAGAAGCATTTAATGACCGGCGAAAATCATTATCTCTGAGGAGGTAAGCTTTCTCTGTATTTAAACACAATTCGAAATTGTTGTGACATCTATATGTTCTTTATTTTTGTCCCCCCCCCCCGTATAATAACCATCTAACTAATGATCAAATTGTCATTTTTAAAATCATAAATAAATGCAGGTACAGCCATTGATAGGGTCAGGTTCAGGACTACTTAAGATTCAATTCTTACCTCTGTATTATGCCATCCATTAAATTGCACTTGGGTAGGAAAAAATGAATTATTCATGAACATTGTTGATTGGCTATAATAACAATGTTGTTTTTCTTCCAGCAAAAGAGAGAGAATGGCCTGAAGTCTTTGTGGCTAGGCTCACATAAACTAAACAGGAATTAATTATATTTGTGAATGAACATCAATATGTCACTTTAATTCTAGTATTGTTATAATAATGGGTGTTTAGTTCAAGTATAACAAAATCCAATGGGATAGAAACCTGTCTCAGATTCCTTTGGGAAATTGTATTCTTGAGACTCGATACGTGAAGGTGGAGCTGAGTTAATAGGGTCTCCACTCAGATGTCCCTTCCTGAAGCTGTTGAAATATATCTTCCTCATCTGTCACATTAGACAGGTCTTTTTCCTCATCAAAACCTTTCAGTAGTTCCCTGTTACTACTTAAATTCAGAACCCTAACTTTAGGCTTTTAAGCCTTTCAGCTGTCTGGAGTGTTAAATGAGGCCCTGGCACACAGTTAGAGCTCTGTAAGCTGTGAAAATACTATTCATCCATCTATCCATCCATTAAAGCAACAAATGCTTATTGAGCATCTAATGTCTTCCCCTAGGTACTTTCAAAGACCCTAATTCAAGGTCTATTGTTATTTTCTTCATGGGAACTTTACTCCTTTGCCTCCCATTAAAGAATCTGCCATTCTCCCAATTTACAGCACTCGAATCCGCACATGGACCTTCACAAACGCTCTACTCAACTTATTTTTCCATTTTTACATGGGTGACCAGGTATATTTGTACCCATTCTTCCAGAACGTAGGAGCTTAGCAGATGCCACATTGTCAGTCCCTGAGCAGGAGCCACTCACTCTCTGTAACTACATTCTACCCTAAGGAAAGCTGCTCAAGAATTAAACACAAAGCCTATTTTAAAGGAGATTATCGCTAATGGAGCAAAGATAAATACAATGAGGAACACATAAATTACACTCATAGAAGACATCTGAAGTGAAACTAATACAGTTTTAAAGAACTTTAGTAAGCACGCGGAATGGGTTCCTTTATGAAGTTTGGTGACATCACACCCAATCTGACAAGACTTTGTAGAGGAAGGAGGGTGATGCAAGCAAGGTTTGGAATGGCCTGGGAAAGGCCACATTTGATTTGGCAGTTCCTAAAGGGCAGATAAGAATTTAAGCAAAGTCAGAAACACAAATGAGCAGCAGATTGGCTTGGCTGGTCCTTAGGCCAGGAAACGAGATGATTGGAGGAGAGTGAGTTTGTGGCACTGGCTGTGCTTTCATCGAGAAGAGTGTTCATCCTTTTTTTGTATTCGCCAGAACCTTGAGAGGTCGTAGATGGCGATGGGCATAGCTGGGCCTCCCTGCTGTGGTTCATTGCCTACCAAGGTGGTTCTCCCTGTAGGTGAGTGGAAGGACACTGATCTCTGTGCTTGGCATTTATTATATAATTGAATTCACCCATAACTGAAGGACATGTATTTTTTCATTCTGCAACAGAAACCGAAGCTTAATTACATGCCAAAGTAGAGCACAGACTCAAGCTCAGGTCTTCCTGGCTCCCGAATCTCCTTTGTCCACTTTTCCATGCCTTCGGTCTAGAGCAGGGTTTCTCAGTCTTGACATTGGTGGCTGGTTCTTTCTATGTGGTGGCGGTGCTGACCTGTGCACTGTGGGATATTTAGCAGCATCTCTAGCCTCTACCCACTAAGTACCAGTATCACTGCCCCCAACCAAAATATCTCCAGACATTTCAAATGGTCCCTAGGTGGGGGTGGGAGTCAGGACAAGCAAAACCATCCTTAGCTGAGATCTACTGCTCTAGAGTATTACGAGTTTTGAAAATTGTTATGTAAACTTTTTTCTCTTCCAGTTTTAGCCACACTCAAGTGCAAAAGAGAACCTGGAAAGCGGTATGAAAGCTAAAGCTAACTTTGTGCAATTCAAAATTCTTTGGACAATTACCTACTTTCTTTTTTGCCCAAACCTAATGATTGTAACTTGGAGGTGCTCTTAGAGGGACACTGGTCGCAAGTTGCAAATAAAATGTCTGTTGGGAGGTCAGCACAGAGACCTCTAGTCATGGAATAAAGCCACGCACAGACTTATCCTGAGGTCTTCCTTCGTAGAATTTAAGAAGCCGCAGCTTTAACCATAAATTATGTGAAAGCCTCTCCATGCTGGGTGTGTGAGAAGAACTGCTGGGCAGTCATCAGTCTTTTCAGCTGGGTCATTTGCCGCTGCCTCGTTGAATACAAAGACAAATTATGAATATTGACAGCTCCTTGAGCATAGGGACCATGTATTAGACACAATGGGGTTATTAAGAAGCGTAACTCTTAATTAGCAACAAATGAGTTGGTATTGCAGTCATTTGTTGACAAATATTTCTTCAGCATTTGTTATATACAATATTATAGCGGGTATTTATACTTATTCGATGATTATTTGATTAATTATCCACAAAAGTTTTTGATACTGCTTTTGTGATAATAGAGAAAACACTTTGAACTATTTTCCGTTTAAAACAGAATAACTAGGAAGATAGTTGCCTCAACTGTCATGTCACACCAGTAGAATCGAACCAACTCCTGCTACACAGTATTTGCCACATATGATGACAAAAGTGACCCGAAATCTAAGAGTCTGGCGCAGTCATGGTGACCACACCCAAAACAAAACATGCACACCAGAAGAATAGTCATGTATTCCAATCCTCGGTGATGGATATAATATGTGGCTTGTACCATCAAATCGATTAGCTGTTAGATTTTAATATAGAAATACCTCATTAAACGTGTCATTTGAATGTGTTTACGTACATCAGCAAGGGCTAATTAGAAAACGATGGTTATATTGTTTTGAAAACATGACATATTTTTTAGCTTTGAGTCATATTTCAGATTACTCACTCGCAAAATAGAAAATAATACTAGTTGTGTGTTAAGATTAGATGCATCTACTTGGTTACAAAGTTCACTAAAGTATTGGGCTTGGGCTTCCTTTGGCAGTCTCGTAAACACACGGAGTTAGAACGCTGGCAGAGGACATGTGTTTAAAAGGACTTAATTGCATGCAGTCTTTCTTCCAGATAACCTGCTCATATGTAATTATGGCTCTCTGACATCTTTCTGGGACGAGTGCCCTTGCAGATAATTCCCGGGCAGGCTGGAGGAGGAGATAACTAGATTAGTAGGGAAGCAAGATTTCTTCTTTCTCATTCTCTCTTAAAAATTACATGAAAACTTTTCGTATTTACCCATTTCCCTTTTTAGTGCATTGTTAGTAACTATTGCCCACCTTATTTCTAGCAGCATCATGTATAATCTTTTTTATATGAACTAATGTGTGAATAAGGGGTATTTGTTTATAGATTCAAAGGGCCAAAAGGATCTTGAGGGACTTGTAGTGGTTCCTTTGTTTTGATTTTCCTGTCTCTAAGAAGCAAGGTTGAGGATGACACCATTCCCAGTAGAATTCTAAAATAGTTTCAGGGTTCCTGCCCTAGGGAACCTCCCAAAAGATTAATATACTCAACAGCCTGTGGCAAGGTAGGGACAGGTGGCATGGGAAAGTGTCCCCAAGGTCTTGGCTTCCTCGTGCCCTTGGCAACATTTGGCCCAGAGAGAATGTGCTGGCAATACTGTCATGCCTCTAGGGGACTGATATTTCGAGTTTAAAACAAAATGATATGCATGACATGTCCCTTGGCAGACATTTCCTGCTCATAGGTAAAAGGAGGTCTCCCGTAGGCCAAGTTATTGGTTTCCTAGGAGGGAACATCCCAAGGTCAAGTGCTTGCAGGGGAGGACAGGCCCTAAGAAACATGGGAGAGTTGGAGGTAACCCTTTTTCTTCAGCCTGCCAAGAAAGAAGGTAAAAAAATATAGACCCAGGATTTGAATGAGACAAACCTAGATTGGAACGCTGGCTCCATCCACTTAGTAACTAGGTCACTTGGGGCAAGTGGTCTGGCACTTTTGTCATCGGTGAAATGGGGATAGGAATAATGACTTTATAGGATTGTTTGGATCAACAAATGCAAAACTTGTTGTAAAGCGTTTTTTGTTTTTTGTTTTTGTTTTTACATAAATAAATAAATAAAGCTGTAGACCGGAAATCTGAAGCCCCAGCTTATAAAAGCTAGTTTGGACACTCGGCTAGCTTGATCACGTCTTTAAATTTTTCAGCGTCACTTGCCCCATCTATCACATGCTGTTGGGGAGGGGAGAAGTATGGCCGGAAGCTCTTTCAGTTAAAAAGTTACCAAATGCCATATAAGAAATCTAAGAAAAATCATTCATAATATAGAAGTAGAAAAAGTGAAACCATTTCACAGCTCTCCAAGGACCCCAAGAAGGTATGTGAGCCAGGGAGTAAAATTGAAAATAAACTAAATTTATGTTTCTTCCTCTTGGTGCCTCTACAACAAGAGACGGAAATTAAGCTAGAGATGAGTCATTCGGTATGTTGGGTGAACATTAAGGATGAGTCTCAGAAGGAAAGAATGGGAGAGGTAAGGGTGCACCTATTGTGTTGTAACTAGCGAGTCTCTTCCCGGTTCTTTAAGACTCAGAATGCAGCTTTCTTTACCCTCTCTGTCTGTCCTGGGAAATGGGTTCCTCGTTTGCCGAGTTTAGGAGAGATTGATGAGATAATGTCTGTCCAGTAGCTTCCTCTCCTGGGGCGAGGGCTCCTTTTGCAAGTGCCCATTTTGATCATCATGACTATCTGTGCCTCTGTGAAATACTGCCAAGGAGAACAAGGGGAGTTTGCCAGAAAGATAAATGTCCTAGGGTAAGAGATGAAAAAGAGATGGAACTGAGGGTGAGATTAAAAAAAATAATAATAGGAAAAAAAAGTAATTGCAAGAAAGAAATTAGAACAATTATATAAACAGAGATTGGCTTCTAGGACACATGGCTAAAATCCCAGAATCAGAGTAAGGCAGGCAGTGGGTAAGGAAAAAAAAAAAAAAAAACCACAACAAAACCCTTTGAGAGTTAGAATGTCGAATTCTCCAGGGGTGATCAGAGCATTTCCAGAATAGAAGCTTCAGGCAGGCTATATTAAAAAAGAAAAAGGAAATGAAAAAGGAAAATCAAAATTTCCAATAAGCCTTTGCATTTTTTACTCCTCTATCTCCCAGAAAAGATTTTTCAGTCAGAAGATATTGGATATCACTGGTAGAGATACGAATGGAATATAATGGAATATAAAGAGTAATTATGGATTTTGCCGCCTATTAAAGAAGTTTATTACGGTATTTTGTGTGCGGCGCCTGTTCCTTTTCAACTTATTCACCTGTGTTCTAGACAAAGCTCCTTTCAGCTCGCTCCTCCTTTTTTCACCAGAATGAGATTGGCCTGTATCAGGTTGTCTTGTGCGTCATGATTGATGGCTGGCGTTCTTTCTGTGAATAAAGCAAATGATCTTAATGACTTCAAGAGTCTACATCGGAAACGTTTATCACAGCAGTGGAGCTAACGTAGCCTGTGAGCCTGCAAATGATGACAAATTGGACAACTAGGTTTCCAGTTAAGTTAAAAAAGAGACTAAGAACAAACATATGTTTTGGTGCGGATGTTTTTGTTAAATAAACTTAGCAGTTGATTAGTTGTGCGCTTCTTGCTGTAGGTATAAATTAAGATTGTGTTTTTTCTATAAGAAGTGCTGTTGCAGTTATAAGGCCCATGTGCCCAAGCCATCAAATCTTTAATATTCAATAGATCAGAGTTTGCAAAAGGAAAGGTTTTATTTATCAAAATGACATCCTAAAGGGAAGATGGGAGATCTCCAGTTTTCTCAAATCTATCTTAAGATGCCCTGAGTTCCTTTGTCCTATACATCCGGGGAAGGGAGAAGGGGTAGGACAAGAGGTAGGATTCAAGGAAAAGCAAGGAATCACATCTCTTTGTTCCCAATAGGTGGACCAGAAGTTTCTCAAGTCGCTGTAGAACTCCCCCAGTTGATTAGCATATCTATAGAATTGGAGGCTGGAATTAAGGTACTCTGGGGAGAAGCCGAAGCCTTCCACCCTGTGACAGAGTCTGGAGATTCTAGTAACAGGTGATTTGGAGTCCTGAGACACTGTTTCAGCCTAGGTGGTCACCTCAGGGGGGTAATCCCCAGCCCCTTTGGGCAGTTCTTCTTGCCTGTTCCTACTGTCTAGAGGGAGAAAGGGAAGAGACGTGTGTCCCTGGAAACAGCCATTCCTGGATACTGGCTTCTTCTGGAGCTTCTTAGTGGTCTGATGTATGGGAATTTACCTTCAAGGAGCTTGCCAGCTCTGCTGTCACCAGCTCTGCTACTTCACCCCTCTCTCCCGCCTATGTGCCCAGCCCCCGCCCTAAGCCTCTCTCCTCCGAGGTTCCCACATTTGTACCTCATTGACGCAGAGTACGGAGAAATCAAATACTCATTCTCCCTAATCAGGCCCACCCTATCAAACTTGTAAGCAAGTATTTTTAGCTTACTATTTGTTGAATTTATAATGACTTTAAGGTAATAATAGTATTTCCCAAGTCCTGAGGAAGATAACGAGGAAACGATAAGACACATTTTTCAAAAGAACTAAAAATCTGATGAGGAAGAAGCGACTTATTGAAACATCCATGTTAGATATTTGCAGTCAATGAAACTAGACGGGCGGTAGAGACAACCTAGTATAACCCCCATATTAACTGTGGTCCGGGGGTAAGGTGACTGCAACTCCAGTCCCTCGATTCTTAATGTAGTTCTTGTTTTCATTTGGTGAACATAGGTCAGTGTGTCCTTTGTGTCAGTTATGGGTGTGATCCCAAACAAGACCACAAGTGCCATGCTTCGAGCAGCCAACAGAACCTAGAAGAGATAATCAAGTCACCAGGCAAATCAACAAAAAGAATGGAGGTTAAAGAAATCTGTGGGAAGAGCACCCAACTCTGTCCCAAGGGTCTAGAGCAGCACAGTCCAATAAAATTATCCTACGCGCTGTTATTTTCATTTTCTTGTTAGCCATAGTTTTAAAATAAAGAGAAATTGATGAAATTCACTTTACCAGTACATTCCGCTTAACCCATTATATCCAACATGGCATCATTGCGATATGTCATCAGCGTATAACAAATTATTAATGAAACATTTTATATTCTTTTTTTCCTGTTAAATCTTCACAACCCGGTCTTGGAGCACATCTCAGGTCACTATCGAACCTGTGGTGAGAGGCAGCCATATTAGACACAGCAGTTTGCTAGAACGTTTCTTGAAGGCTGAAGACTAAGTCAGTTGGGAGAAGGAATGGAACTGGGAAAGATGGAGAAGTCTTCTGGGCTTCGAGCGGCCAGAAAGCTTAAACACTCAAAGGCCAGAGAAGGCAGGCATCTCACAGGAAATGCATGGAATTCATTGTAGCCTCTCTTGGCCTATGAAGATAGCCATTTATATGCATGGGGAAGATAGGCGGAGGAAAAGGTTTGAAGGAATGAATGTGAGTTCAGCTTTGGACATGTTGAATATGAGTTGCCTATGGTCCCCCAAATAGAGGAGTGAGATGGTAAGATCTCTAGGAGTTCTGAGACCTTAAGGTGGACTGGGCTAGAGTGTAGAAGCTTCAGGAGGGAGGTGAGAACTTAACCAGTGCAGTAAAGGATGGGTACAGCCAGTGCCATTTATCCTACAGGAAGTAGAGGTTACCCTGGGTTGGAGTTTTCCGTTTTTGCCACTCAACACAGAGGAACAGACATGGCGAAGTTAATTATTGGAACCATCCGAAGTTTGTATATATTTAGCCTGTATGTATCCTTCATGCCTCATTATCTTCTGTAAACAATGCCTGGTTTGTCGTTATGCCAGAATAACATTTGGATGCAGGATGACAGAAATTTTATTGGAATATTTATGTTCTAATCCTTCATGAAATCAAGATCCATTTTGTGTGCTTTGGGGGAAATTCATGAATTTTAGGTTATCAGGAAAGATCATTCACTAAAATGCATATTTTTTACTGTATAATTTTGTGGTCCATGCCAAATCAAGTAAATTAAATCTAAGTATCGCACTTATTAGTCTTTTTTATCCAAATTGTTTCCAATTTTTTTTTAACCCTCTAAATTTATAGTTAAACTTCTGATATAGAATCTGCATATGGGCAAGATGTAGTTTATTTTTTAACCCTTTCATGGGGGGAAAACAAATGAAATAGCATGCCGTATCCATAAAAAATAATTTTTTTAAAGGGCTCAAAACTCAGCAGCATCTTGGGAACTCCTTTCTTCCGTGGTTTTAGGGAGGAGTAGGACTTGAATGGGCTTACAGGGCTTAAACCTCACAAGTGCGGAGTTCGGCGGAGCTTGGCAGACTGGTAAATGACAGTAAACGAATGAAACGCTGAGTGTTAGAACATGCAGTGGATGAATACAGTCATCGGGAAAGGATTTGACTTAGTCTCTTTTTCAGAGGCAGTGACGGAAGGTATATATTTTTATTCTCGTCTTAAAATTGATGAACATAACGGAGGGAATTTTAAAAGAAAGAAAAGAAGTTAATGGCTTACAAAATGCAATTACTGCCTCTTCCTCCTGCTGGGTCCTTGGAGCCCAGCTAAGACTGTGAAATACCAGATGAGTGGGGCTGCCAGAGCAGAAGGAGAAATGCACAGCCCTCGAACCAGCATGGCTATGCCTCTGGGTTGTTTGCATTGGAAAGAGCGCGGACTGTGCTCTTTATCTCTGCTGAGCTTGGAAGTAAAGATTCACCAAGGATCCGAAGTGCTAATATCAAGCATCTTATGGCTGCAATTCATTATAGAGCCTCTCGTAAAATCCCTGTCAAGCAAAATGGCTGTAAGAGCCACTTTTGTTTTGCTGCCAAAAGGACCATTTGGTTTCTGCTAATTTAGTTACAGGTGTAATCAGATGTTTGCTTATTGCTCTCGGTATTTCATTGTCCTAAATATCTCAGCTTCAGTTGTGCCCAGGAAAAACTCCAGAGTTTATTTTCATTCGGCTCTATTCATTGAGTTCCAAGATTAGGCAAATCCCTCTGCTGGTGGTCCACAACTTACCCCAGTATAAGGATGCTTGGAACCTGTTAAGACAACTAGGATACAGGGTCACTTATAACAAAGTAGATGACACCACCTGGAGTTCTGCAACTGTGTGGTCCTGGAGATCTCTCTCTCTGTCTTTGTCTCTCTCTGTCTCTCTCTGTCTCTCTCTCTCTCTCTCCCTCTCTCTCCCTCTCTCTCCCTCCCCCTGCCACCTTCCCTTTCTCCCTCCTTATCCAGAAATGACTGTAATACAAGCTGCAGTAGGAGTGATGTCAGGGAGGTACTTATTACTCTAAGGCAGGAGTCGTTGGCAAACTGTTTCTGTAAAGATCCACAGTGTGCAATGTTAAGGCTTTGCAGGCCATACAGTCTCTGTCACACCACTCGACTCTACCATTTTCGCATAAAAAGCAGCCTTAGATAATACTTAAATCAGTGGGCATGGGCACATTCCAATAAAATTTTATTTACAAAAGCAGGCGGCGGGCACGCCCTTGGACTGTGGTTTGCTAACCACTGATTTGGAGAAGCAGAGGGAGGAGACACCATTACTGGATGTGAACGTGGTAAAGGAGGCAGCCCAGGAAATGGTTCTAACAGGGTGTGTAATATTTCTACAGCGATACCAATTTTCAAGCTAGCTTATTCCTGGCTGTTCTCAAATTATTTTATCTATGATAGTTTCCTGTCTTCAGCTTTCATACATGTTCCTTGAGAAGTGGGGCCAGATGATTGTTCTGCATTGTTATGGAGTGTAGAGGCGTTCTGAGATACTCTATGTATTCAATAAATCCTTCTGGAGAGGAGTAGTGTAATGGCTTCAAGGAAAGTTTCCCAGAGCTTTTCAACTCTGCTCTGCTAAAGAAGCAAAGCCACAGCCAAAGGTTAGGACCAAGCCGTGCCTTGGGTACCTTGTCTGGAATTGTAGGTGCTGACAGTGCTTCTGAGATCGACAACGCCAGGATCCTGTCCAGGGAAGGGAACCTTTGGGTTCCGGGCCCAAAAAGAGGCTCCCCGCTAATATTGGAAGGAATTGAGTTAAAGCTCCATTTAATGGGCGGTCACCCTGCTCATATGTTAGAAATCTGAGATGACCATGAATGTGAAGTATCACTCTTGTTCAGGAGACATAATTTCTTTTGTTCCCGTGTTCAAACCAGTTCTCATGGACTCTTTAGCCTTGACCTGCGTCGCCCAAGGTCAGTATCAGGGAAGGAGTTGGTGCTGACTTCCGTCTTGGCAAAGACCTGCCAGGCCAACCTCAACGGCCTCACAGACACCAGCCTAGAAGCCCCAAGTTGAAACCTCCAACAGCAATAGTTTACTTCCTGTTTCAGAAACTTGTAAAGCTTGCTACTTCCTCAGTTGGCTCCTTGGACTAGCAAGTGTCATCGGCCACCTGGGAGCTCATTAGAAATGCAGCCCCACCCTTGGCCTGCTGAATCAGAACCAGGATTTTAAAAGATGCTCAGCTATTTGTATGCAAATTAGCATTCAAGTTGGAGAAGCCACACTATAACGAACACTTTGCATTTTGAAAGGCTTTTCAGCACTTTCTAATAAATGCGTCATCTAGTTGCTAAAATCTCTTTTCTGGAAATATTCACATTGTAGTTTATATTATTATTGTCACTTAGAGGAGATTTTTAGAACTTGTCTAATAAAAACTTAGCATATCATACACGGTTATAGTATAGCTCTTTCTCACAATTTGTAAGTCAGCACACTTAGTAAATGAATGTCTTTCTCATTGTGGAAATAATTACTCCACGACGTATAAATATTTAGATCTTATTGTCTTCCCAATGTTTTAAGCTCATTTCTTTTTTATAACACGTCTTATGGAAATACATGATGGGTTTTGTTCCTATTTATGAAATGATCACATCGGGACATAAAAAGGTAGCAGAGCTTACTTGTGGCCATTACTGGTGCTAGGCTAAGGAATTTATGGATCTTTCTCTGTGTTCAGTGATAACGTGCCTATCTTTGGAACATATGGCATGAAAAATAGGAATGAACTCTAAATGGAAGCTGGGGAAGATGGATGAAAACTAAGCAACCCTAATATTGTAACTAATGGCACTATTTCTTTTGCTATAGTTTTTATTATACTTTTCAGGATAAAATACTTGCTCTCCGAATTGCTATGGAAATGCAAGGGCGGAATGGGAATCTCTGAAAATCATCACAGAATGTGGGCTTTCTCGTTCACCTGCCGAGTTTGAGGTGGACTCCGGCCTTTAAAGGTTTTCTAATGAGAGAAATCTTAACTCTGAGTTCCCCGTGGGGATCAAGGAAGCCCGATGCTCAGATTCGAGTTGCCTCCTCCCCTCTCTATTTTTTAAGAGGTTGTTTGTTCTTTGAGGCTAGGGGCCTGTCATCTCATTTGAGGGTAGGGGCCTGTCATCTCTATCTGTCACAGATCTACCCGTAAAATGGTGCGTAATAAAAGAGTTTTTGAATGAAAAGAACACAAATAAATAGGGCAATATTGGGTGGAAAGCATCTGCAAATTGGCTTCCATTATCACCAGAATGTGTTTTCTTCTTATGATCTTCACAGTTGTTCAGAGATCAAAAAATGAAGAAATAAAGAGAAGTAATGAGATAGCCCTGAGTAGTAGATATCTATTTTCAAGTGTGTGTGTTTAATTCTTCTACAAGGCTTTTTGTATTCTTCTAGTCTTACACGTTTTGGATGACCTTAGTATGTGCAGATACTGAGAAATCTAGTGAAATAACGTATTCCCTTTTGATATCCAGGCAGGGAGTATTTAAAAAATACGTTTAATTTCTGCACTTAGCATCATGTACACATTTTTTACTTCTATGTTAATAATTTAGGAAAATGAAGAGAAGCCAGGGAACTGCATAATTGATTCAGGGTTGCGATGGGGAGAGGTGCCAGTCATGTAAATGCAGGAACAAAGCCACGATTCTCTGTATTAAATGCCTCTAAATGAAAAGCCACCAGAAATCTTCCTAGAATTAGATAAAAATAAAGTATACTACGTCAATGGGTTTTGTTTATATTCTAAATAACCCATTAAAAATATAGCAAATGCGTTCTAACTCTGGAGAATGAAGCCAGGCAACGCATTTTAACGTGTCGGTATGTTTAGGTGTACCTAAATGAGCTATAACTCTCTGTCTTAACCTTATTAAGGATGTCACCAGGTGTACTGTAAACACCTGTTCTTTAGGGATTATAATTCAGCAGTAAAGAAAGACTTCTTCAGCAGACATTGCAATAACAAACCAAACTCAAGCGTGTTTTGGATTGAAAATAGAAACTTTTTAGCTTGTAAAATGAATGGCCTTTGGTAGTTTAAAAATGTGAATAAGACTAAAACAATGGCGGTTGTCATTAGGCATCATACTTCCTGATATTAAAATCATCTTATAACATCACATTCGAAAACTCAAAGAACATCAGCATGAGATACCGTTTCTCCAAGCCAAAAGAGTTTGATTGGAACTTTGGACAGTAGCCACTAAAGTGAATTTTTCCATTATAGTTTCAGGCTGCCTGTGTGTTACATTTTTGAAACACTGTTCATCCAGATAGTGGCCCTATTGACAAGACAAGATCAATGGTTCAGAGCTTTAAAACTCCCCAGAAATATTCAAGTATGTGATGGACTGAACTATAACGTTCCATCTGTGGGTCGAACACTGTGGAACATAAGGATCTTGTTCGCTTTCCTTGAGTGGTGAACTGTTGCCTCAGCGGAAACATAATTTTGTGGAATTTCTGTATCTGAGTCTCTTCCAATCCCGTTAAAGATAATGACCTTCGAGAAATCTGTTTGGGTGATGAAGGTGAACATTTTGGAGCTTGAAGGGTCCTCAGCAGTCACGTAGTCCAGCACCTTCGTTCTATGAATAGGAAGATTGGGGGGGCAGAAATATAAACAAATTTATCAAGGTGCCACTATAAATCTGGGATAAGCAAACTATGACCCGCCGGGCAAATACAGATAGCTTTTTTGGTAAAGTTTTATTGGAACGCTTTGGTTTACACGTGGTCTGTGACTGCTTGAGATTCAACAATGTAGAGTCGAGGAGATGCCATAGAGACCATCTGACCCTCAAAGCTGAAAATGCTTATTATATGGCTCCTTACAGAAAGTCTGATAATCCCTGCCATAAATGGCGCCCTTAGAATTTAGTCTCCTACCTTCCAGGCCAGTTTTCTTCCATCTGTATCTTTTTTAACTTTTAGTTCACGAAAGGTGCATACTTGGTCATATCAGTTCCTTCCCTTTAAACCCTGTGATTTCCATTTGGGGCCTCTTCTTTTTAGTAATCTCTTCCCTTTTATCCTGCTGATACCTAATTGAAGATAAGTTTTAAGTAATATTTGATTATCTTACTCAGAAATCATTTAAATAATTTAATGCAATGAGAGATAGCTATTAGATATACATTTAACATTGGAGTCTAAAAGTCATTAAACAGGACTAAGAAGATTAAGGAAACTACAGTCCAGACATGCAAATACTTTATGTTAATCCATAAAAATTCAAAGATGATGAGAATATATGTATATATCTCCCCCAAACAGTGAAAATATAATTTTCACAATGGATAGCTAACTCAGAAAATGTTTGAATTTTTTATATACAGTGCATAAGGATGTTCAACGGAAAGCCAATTGGATTTGGCTAAGGTTGTCGAGTAGCAATATTATGTTATGAGTCATCTGAAAATAAGGCAAACGTGAACATGAATGCTGCCTCTCAAAATGATGAGTGTTTGCAAAGTGTTTTAACAACACATTTAAAAATTAGATTACGCCATTTGGCAGATCCAGCCAATGCTGGGTTTCATTAATCCTATAATCACTGTCAAGTTTTCTGACCCGATGCGTTTGGTGGGTCCTGAGAGCATATTCAGGTTCCATATTACAGCTAAGAGCAACAGATGGGTCCTAGTTGAAGTGGGAAAAAGCATTTAACGGTCACTATGGGTGAAATAGTCCTCTGCGTGAGACCATCATGGAGGGAAGGAGGAGTTCCCTGTCTCCTGACGCCTGGGTTTCGCAGCCTGGGCTCTTGCCCACGGGATTGCCTTCTACAATAGCACGCGGGGCAAAAATCCAAGCTCTTTAATTCTCCTTCTGAAAATTCTTCAGGAAGAGCCCTGCGTACAGTCTCTCAGTAAGACAAACGCAGCTCGTGTTTCCTCTAGCATTGGGACAGGTGACTTATTTGTTCAGTTAAGCACCACATGAAGCCACTGGCTTGCATGTGGGTCATGACGTACCCCAAACACATATCTTTAAGCACTGAGCAGTGAGGTGCTCACCCCATGAGAGGCTCGTGGGATTAACTGAGAGGACAGTTGGGAAAGTAGCTTAAGCTCAGAGGGAGGGAGGGAAGAAGGAAGGGATGGAGGGCAGCTGTCCTACCTCAGGAGTTGCAGTGAGAGCTCAGGGTTCTGGGAACTGCCCACAGCCAGGACCATGTCCAGGTGGAATGAGCCATGATGCCCGCCTCCCTCAGCAACGCCCTCCACTCCATGAGAGCAAGCACCCTGTCTGCTTGCCATAGCATAGGTCCTGCACAATGACTGGCACAAAAGTCCTCAATAAATGTTTTGAATGATTGAATGAATGAAGGTAGTATCGTGAGGGCATCCGGTGGTTGGAGGAGAGAAAAAGAGTTCTCAGACTACGTTACAGCTGAGAGTAGGAACTGTGTATATAGCGTCTCTAAATCATATGCAGGGTTGATCACAGAACCTTGCAAAAAAGAGTCGTCGTTGCCCAGTGGATGCTTGTCGATTGACCGGAAAGGCCTCTCTGTGTGGAGGCCTGGCTGGTACAATGCCTGTGTGTCTGCTCAGAATCTTCTCTCAGTCCAGGCTGGTCATCTTCTGTCCAGTCATCAGCTCAACCACACTCTTTACTGTCTCTTCAAGAGATTCATTTGCCACCTCAGATCCTTTCTGGGAAGAGGAAGAACAAAAGGAATAAATCTGGGTCTGATGTTCACTAGCAAATGTGAACGATCTAGTGTGGCTGTGCCCTGGGCTCCTGGCACGTGAAGACATCTGTGAGGAGCTTCTAGCTGGGGTAGAATGTTCTCTGACATTGAAACTCTCATTCTGGTGCCTGTTGTGTGCTGTTGCCACTCTCTCCTGTCTGTCCCGTTACCTTATCCAAACCACCAGATGTGGGGGCCTCGTAGTCCTAACTGGACCAGTTCATCATAAGAAATTCTCGGACACCTTTGGTTCTGCTTTCTGCTGGCTGATTTGTTATTATGTTCCCATCTTGAGCTCTGCCCTTTGAAAAATCCTAAGAGTCTTTGAGGCCTTTTTTATTTTTATTTTTTTACTACGTCCCAACTGCCCTCGATCACTGTAGTTCTCATGTAAAAGGTTCTAACAACTCGTGTGTCAACTTACTTAACACACAGTGTTTGTTGCACAACTACCATTGCCGGGCCCCGCGTGAACTCCAGATGTCACGTTTGAGTAGAACCTATGGTTTGATCTACAAACATTGGCCATCATTGCTGGGTTTTGAAGAAAAGGATGGCATCATCTTTTCTCAAGTCTTAAATTTACGATCAGTTGCATCTTTAAGACATAGTCGAATTAAGAAACAGGATAACTCAATGCAAAGTATAAAGCTTGATTGAGTACTGAATCAAATAAATGAAAACCTATAAAAACATTATTGGGGTAATTGGGAAAATTTTATTATGGGCTATATATTAGATAATACCGTCCTGATATTAAATTTCAGTGTGATATGTATTGTAGTTTTAAAGGAGAATGTCCTTTTTCTTTAGAGATCGATGCTGCAGAATTTGGGGGTGAAGTGTCCTGATGTCCGTTACTTCCTATGAAATGGTTCAAGTAAACATTTTATATACATAAACAGGATAAAGGAGCAAAGAGAAAGGAGATACAATAAATGTTGTAAAATATGACATTGGGGGCCAAATCATTGTTGCCGGGCCGTCCTGTGCACTGTGGGATGTGTGGCAGTGTCCTTGTCCTCCACCCACTAGATGCCAGTAGCGCTCCACCACCCCCAGTTGTGACAATCCAAAAATGTCTCCAGACCTTTTGAAATGTCCACTGGGGGGGTTAAAATCTCCACTTGTTGAGAGCCAGGGCTCCAGGTGAAGAGTGTGAGGGTGGTGATTGTACCCTCCTTTCAACTTTTCTTTATGATTGCAGTTTCTCAAAATGAAAAGTCGGGGAAATTAACAATCTTGGTTCGGAATGTGAGTTTGCCATCACTGAAGCGTGACGTCCAGCTAAGGGAACCCTGAAGTGGAAAAATGAAAACAACCTTGTATCGAGGAAACTGATCAAGGCTTAGAAAATTTAGCAACAGTGACGTTTATTGTTTAAACCCTGTGATTTCCATTTGGGGCCTCTGAATTGCAATTTCATCTTTGCAAAAACAAGAGGCTTTCACGAATGCTGAGGCAGCAAGTTCCTGTCGAGGACCTTGTTGCCTTACGGGCTATAGCATTCGGCTCTTGAAATCCTAGACCCACCTGGTCACTGTCACATGGCTCGGTTGGAGGATGCTCCACAGTTAACTGCTATTCATTTGTTCAGACAAATGCTATTATAAAACAGTTTCCATGTGCCAAAAGTAGTTTTGGATCTAAATGCTATTATAAAACAGTTTCCATGTGCCAAAAGTAATTTTGGATCTAATTATGCAGCATACAGGCATGTTGGCCATTGGTGAACTCAAAGGTAAGGGTTGGAGGCATTGGGGTCCCGTGAGTGCCATGTCTATACGATCTGATCATGCCGCGACATAGATCCACCAGCCAGCCATTCAACAACAGAAGATAATACGAAGAGGTTATGTTATTGCTTCCATGTATTTAGGTCCCTTGTCCAAAAGCAATTGATAAAATTCCCATTTCTGAATAATTCTGTAGCCCTTTAGTAAAGCAAGCGGAACAGGACCACTTATGTGTCCTCTCAGTTAACAAACAGTACGTATTGCACATTCGCCATTGCCAAGTACTGTGATCTCCAAGGATAAAAAGATGAAGGAGACGCACCTCTGTCCTTATGGAAGTCGTAATTGGCTAAGGGACGTCACAAATAAGAGATAATTCCAATTCCGAGTGGCAAGGCTAATGAGAAGAGTTCAAGTTGCAGGGAATATATTAACAAGTAAGTTTATTGAGCATCAGCTAAGCGTAGCATGTGGAATTTTTAAATAGTTTGAACTCCCAGGAGCTTGTAATCCGGGAAGACGTGTATTACATGCTAATTATATTGGTAATTATAGAAGTAGATGCTACCTCAATGATGCAAACAGTAGCTTCCCCTAAGTATAGGGAAGTGAGGTCATCTTTTTAGGGCAGGAGTATTCAGAAACTGCTCTTTGCAGGTGGTGGCATTTGCTGTGAGTTTTAGAGGGCAGATCAATTTGGAACAGGTATGAAGAAGACTGGGGAGTCGTAGAGGGGAAAGAAGAGTGTTTTAGCCACAGGCAATAGCACGAACACAGACATAGAGTACATGTATGTTCAGCCTATGACAGGCGAGTTAGTTTAAAAGCCACAGAATATTGTTATGCAAAATTAATGCGATGCTGGGCTGGAAAAGAAGATCTGGAGATGTGAGGTATTTATTTTCTAAGTCGATGAGTCTGGTTTTCAAGGTCTGTTTTGTTCAGTGATGTCTTTCAAGCACCTGTAACAGCATGTGGTGTATACTAAGTAATCAATATTTGTTATATGTGTTAATATGTGCAAGGAATAACAATAGCAGCTGTCTTCAAACACTTAATTCCTGGAGTTCTTTCAACAACCCAGCAAAATGTTAGTGTTATCTTTAGCTTTCAGAAGATGAAGATGCTCTTTCGGTGAGGATCAAACATCCTCAAGTTCAGATGCTAAGATGTGGAGCCGAGTTTCAGTGAAGCTCTGTCTGAATCTAGTCTCCATGGTTTGGTCTGATGTATGGTTTATTCTTCCCTTGATTATACAGAGATGGTAGCGGGCTGTGCATCTTTCTACATCTTGCCTCCCCCACCCCATTTACTTTAGGATCTTTCCAGATCTGTACACAACGAAATTCTTTTTTCACAGCTGCATAGTATTCCACTGTGTGTTTGTACCATAGTTTATTTAATTCAGCTTATACTGATGGGCTCTTAGGGCAAAGGGTATACATATTTGCAATTTGTTTCAAGACTGCTAAATTGCACTCCACGGGAGCTTGTTGGGATGCACTCTGAACAATATATGACAATGCATGTTTTCCTACGGCTGCACTAACACCATGCATTTTCAAACTTTCAGTGCTCTCTACAAATTCTCCAGTAAATCCACCAAAAATCCATACGGAACCATATCCTTTTCTCAGTTTCTTTTGATCAAAATAAAAATTTAATTATAAAAGGAATACGTACTTATTATAGGAAACAGAAAACCAAAAGCGTACAAACAAAACCCCACTTCAGTCTCACCACCCAGAGATAGCCACTGTGGACCCATCCTTCCAGACTGTTGTTTTATGCCTATATACACAGGCATTTTTAAAAAGTAGATCGTGTTGTGTATATTCTTTTTATAGCCAACTTTGTTTACTTGGTTTTTAGCTGAAAGATACCCATTGTTGGATGAGCCATCATGGCGGCAACCAGCCCCTCTTGTTAAGCCGTCATGAGGTTTAAGACGAAATAACATGTCCAGGTGCCTAGAGCAGTGCCTATCTAATAGAAGTTATTAAACCCATGTTCCCCTTGCCTTCTCCCCCGGAATAACAGTTGAGGAAGGCAGGGAGCTGCCATTTCAATGCCTAAGATTCTGTGGCCAGTACCATCATGTACCTTGGACTGCTCTATTAATTCAGTTCACAGTGAGATTCTATTATGTGCTTGACACTGGCCTGAATAAGAGAGATAGAAAGATGAAGAAGATCTGGTCATTGCTCTCACAGGTTGTGCTCCAGATTTGCATATGCATTGGCATGGTGTGCTTACCTGGGAGACACAACTACAAACTCATGAGCATGGCCAACAGCATTATTGTGAAAGGGGCTCAAGATTTGATCAGCTGACTGTTCCCACATTTAGCCCTGAAACGCCTCTCTAGGCATCTTTGCCCAACCTGGCCAGTCTGCATCTGTTTCCTCCTGTACAATACAGGGCTAATTATAACTATCCTTCCAGAGCAACAGAGTTGGAGAATTCAGTGTGTTAACAGATGCAAATGCACTTGAAAAATCCAATGTCCAATTCAAGGCAAAGCTGCATCTGACTTTAATGACAAGCCCTGTGTGCAATGTTTGGGGGCTCGGGGTATGTGTCCTCAGACTCAAGAGGTCTTGAGTCTGTCAGGATTGTTTACAGAGCAAGGCTAAAGTTTGTATGTTCAAATTTTTGGAAGAAGGTTGTCTGGCTTAATTCTCCTGTAATTCTCCCAGATACCCAAATGGAAACAAGTAATTCCGTAGTCTGCTGAGAGGCTTGTGTAGAAACTCATGGATGTATAATCACACAATCTAGTTCATTGTGTGGGTTGGTAAATCATGCAATGAAGCAGATAAAAATAATCAGAAAAATGTTGAAATTTGATCATTAAAATATATATCCAATTTTGTTTCTGTAGTTATGCTCTCGATTAATAATACATTCCACTTGACTAAAATGATTCGATAATGAATATAGTTTTGAGTTTCTGCTTTTAAGAGGCTTGGCGTTAATTTTTTAAGTAGTTTTAACTGCTTGCTTTTTCCCTTTTACTATATTTTCCTGTCCTCGTCATAATAGAAGTGAAATCTTAAAAATAGTTGTTGGGATGAATCTTACTTCTGTCCACATGGCTTTAATATTATTTTCACCCTATGACTGTAGCTGTCTTTACTTCCACCTGCACTTGAAGCTGCTAATAAGGGGCCACAGGATAGAAAACTATTACCTCTTGTATGAGACCATGACACTGTACTAGAGCCTGATTGCACGAAGAGATTCACATTCTGAGATAGGAGAGAACGCAACCTAATTCGGAACGTGTCCATGTGTCAACAGCATGGTTAACTAGAATCAAAGACTTGGTTGGTTAGTCTGTTTCCCACCGATCCGTGGGAACAAGAAATTGCAGGACAGGACCACCTCAACCCTAATGGGGCCCATGAAGTTTGTCACAAAAGGAACAAGGCTGCCACCAAACTTGAAACTTTTTAAATTCATCCAAAACCATCTTTCGTTCATTTTTTCTCACTCCCTCTCTGCTTCCTTTACCTTAACCCACACTGCATGTCAGCCTTGAACGCCATCTGCTTGCAAATTGTGTGAAGTTAGGAGTTCTATTAGTTTGTGAGTACTGTAACCCAAACACCATTTAGAGCAACATAAATGAGAATATGCTTCACATTTTGTAACACCATCTGTAATACTATGTGTCCTTGGGTTATTCTGAAAATAATCTTTGTGAGTCCAAACAGATAAGGATGATCGAATTCAGGGTCACGTTTTATTTTGCTGGATTTGTATTGTGTCATTCTATGTCAGGAACGAATTACTGAATAGATGTAGCTTATCTGAAATGGACATAATTAAATTCTCAGCACCAATTTCAGAGGATGCAGCTTAATCTTGGCCCCTGGTCGTAAATACTACCAGAGACATAAGTAGACTCATAAGTCGAAGTCATGCTTAATTATGACAGTGCACGCAAAATGGAATTTAGAGTTGGAAGCCTTAGGCTTCAGTCTTGGACATTCTCCTGACTAGTTGTATAACATCAGCAGGAGCTTTGTACAGGGTGGGTTTGAATGTTCTCTCCCCTCTTCGCCCCCCATTTCTACCCCTAGTACAATCTATGTGAAACATAGCGCTTCCCGCAACCTGCAATTCCCTTCCAGCTGGTTCTCTGGCTTTATTTCCCTCCAGTGAAGAAAATTTAGTGCCTCCACTGGACGTGGGCAAGTTATACATTCTCTCTGAGCCTCAGTTTCTTCATCTTTAAAACAGATACATTAATGCTTTAGCAGGCATTCTGTCGCGTGCTGAGGCAGGCTTGTGAGTCTCCAAAGAAATTATTTACGTAGAAGCGCTGTTTAAACTGTTAGGGCAAATACAAAAGATACTTTCATTGCTATTACAACCACTTGTAACACAGCATACCAGTTGATGAAACAATTCTAAATGGGTTCGTCACTGTACTTCAGGGCTTAGGTATCTCATTTATCTGCACAATATGTCTGCGAACTAGATGTTATTTTCATTTGACACCAAAATAAAACCCAGAAAGACCAAGTAATTTGCCTAAAGCTGTGAAGCTATTAACTGGCAAACCTGGAATTTGAAGTCGTTTTCTCTGATATAAAGATCCATTTGACTTATCATAATTGGGCTTCCAGTGGGAACATCGAGGCGGCTGGTTTTTTGTTTTAAGTCTATCGAGCACTAACTGTATGTCAACTACTGAGCTAAGAATCGTACCTTCATTACTTTATGAGCTAAGCAGGGGCACCATTGTCATTTTGGCTGGATCTTTCTATGTTCTGGGGCCCGTCTTGAGCAGCGAAGGATATTGAGAAGCATCCCTAGTGTCTACCTATTAGATTCCAGGAGCATCTCTCCCCCAGACATGGCCACGTGCCTCCTGGAGGCAAAATCACTTCCGAGTGAGAATCATTGTTTGAGGCTAATTCTGTTTTACAAGTGATGAAAATAAAGTAGAGTTTAGGGTCCAAGGTCACAGAGCCAGTAAGCAGCAGAATTTCTGTCTGTCTGACTTAGGGCTTCAGAACTGGATCTCATCACCCCCGCCCCCACACCCCCAGCATCCCTTTTTTCTCATATTGAGGTGCGTTTCTAAGGAAACTCAGGTCACCATAGCAGGTGACTTTTAAGAGTGTGCCTGCCCCTAAGCCAGATTCGCCATCAAGATTTGATCCAGGGATGAGAGATGTACACACAGGAAGAGACCTTGGGTTGCTTCCACCCGTGGTCCCCACACAAATAACTCTGCGACTGTGCCTGTACCCCTCACAGCTGTTCTCACTTCATGTAAAGTATGAAGATGTTTTTTCATCCAGGACAGTTTCGATCTGTTGCAGAGAATAGTTGGGTGAAGCACAAAGTTGCAAACCAGTTTAGTCAGTCGTGGGGAGTTTCTAGAGGGACTGAAATAGCCCTGCCAATGTAGGTCGCTATTTTTAAGGCTGAGCTAAGTGTTTGAAAGTGGTTCACACAGCCATGATCTCAGGTTGAAGTCACAGAACATCGGAGTTGCAAGGAATCTCAAGGCCTGGCCTGTGACAAGTGGAAATTGACCCTCTGCACCAAGGATCACACACACATAGCAGGGATTAATGGCTGCTCGAGAAGACGGTCTGATATTTTCTTCTCCTTTGACAATGGCTGAACTCATCAACTTCTGACCTTATAGGAGGGTCTAGCTGGGGCTGGCTTCAGCCCCTTCAGCCCCCTCTTGCCTCCTCTTGCCAGACTGGAAAAGAATAGATGACCAAGCCTTTTCTTTCACCCTTTTTCTATTTTGAGACTAGATAAAGCCATTTATACTTGCATCACTACCCAAAGTCCTGGGTTCTCTCGAGGGGTAGGTAGAGATTTATTTAGCGGATACTTTACAGCACATACCATACTGTGTTCTGGGCATCGTACTAAATGCTTCCCAAAACTCATTTAATATTTTATCAAAGATGCGGTCCTGTTACCATGATCCCATTTTCGCCATATTATAGAAGGGTATCTGGAACTAGGGGTTAGTTGCTCAAGTTAATGGAAAATAAGTGACAGAGCCGGGGTTGAAGAGAGACTTATTCTAATCCAGTGGGTCTCAGACTTGACTTGGTACCAGCAAGGCCTGGAGGCTGGTAACACAGATTGCTGGGTCAGCTCCATCACCTCAGAGTTTGGAGTTCAGTAGATTTTGGGTGATGCCCAAGAATTTGCATTTCTAACAAATTCCTAGGTGCTGCTGCTGCTGCTTCTGGTCCTGAGACCACACTTGGCGAATCTCCCTCTCCAGCGGGCAAGCTCTTAACTGCCACAGACTGCTACTCCTGTCTAGTCAGTATTAGAGGGGGCTCCAGGCCACACAACCAGGGGCTCCGCTTTATACGCACTGGCCCTGCTGCTGCTCTACAAGAGGCCACCTCTTTGCCTCCAGGTGGGAAAAACTATCTTTCAGCAGTGATGGGATAGAGGGCATTCGAGAGTGCTGGAGAGTTTGGTGGAGCCACAGAAATGCGAGCTGGGCTAGATGTTCCCTGGAGTGGAAGGTACTCTCCCAGCGGAGAGTAAACCGCCATCTTCCAAGGCTAGATATGCTTGGGGTAGACTTCTGGTTATCACACTGTGTGGAAGCAGAAGCCAAGTCCTTCTATAATTATGATCTTCGTCCTTGATTTTCCTCCAGACCATTATGGTTCGATTTGTGTTATATTTTTTTCTACTTGCACTTCTAGTTTGCTAAGTCTCACTAATGCTTTTCCGACGCACGTATTGTATGTGAACACATTGTCAACATGTCGTTTTAATTATTCAGTTATTCGTTTTCTATCAGCACATGTCCCTTGACTTGAATGAACTCAAATAACGTTTGTGAATTTTTCCGATATTAGCATGACACTTGGTGTTTCATGACAAAAGGCTTTATTGGAAAACAACTTGCTGAGCTGCTGTGTACTGCTTCCTGAACATACTGTACAGGACGAAATGTAGTTTATAATAACATTCAGCCTTCCTCCAGCTCATTATTACAATTCTGTATATTACGCATAAGTTGTATTAGGAAGCCTGCGTCTTTCTTTTAATGATTTAGACTTCAGGCTTGGGGGACGGAGATGAAAGAAGGGAAAAGAGACAAGATAAGTTACTGTATTTGTTTTTAATAAGTTAGTCCCCTCTGGGAAAGCTTAACATTCTGATATAGCACATAATATAGTAATCCAGAATAAATGTTGGAATTCTCTTCATAGGCTTCTTTTTACTTACAAGAATATTCTCTGTGTCACCTATTACTATACGAATGCTTTTACAAAACTTT
The DNA here is from genome assembly GCF_000325575.1 of Pteropus alecto. Taxonomy (NCBI): domain Eukaryota; kingdom Metazoa; phylum Chordata; class Mammalia; order Chiroptera; family Pteropodidae; genus Pteropus; species Pteropus alecto. Next base: position 336,862 of record NW_006431911.1, on the reverse strand, counting down.
TTAATAACAGAGGATGCTGCGTTCGTCCCTCTAAGGGCTTGTTTTCTTGGTTCCGCCTTAGAAAGCAGTGCAGAAAAATTGATGTTTGTTGTTAGTACCTCAGGATCGAAATTCATGTGTTCGCTCACTGCAGGGAAGCAGCACGTTTAAAAAAAAAAATCAGAGGAAATTGCCCCTGCTGACTTTTGCATGATGAAGAGGAACAGAAACAGTCGCCATGTCTTTTTTTTTTTTTTAATAGTCAACGGATAAGAAATAACTCAATGGCGGCATTCTAAATTTGCCAGACCTATATTAAGTTTGTGAACTCTTTTGCTCAACACACTTTATGAAGGATGTGGGAAAACTGAAAGGAAGTTAAAGAAAAGTGACAGAGTTGGTTAAAATTATGCAAAACAGTTCTTCTCCAGAAAACTTACAGGAAATGGGCTTATTACACCTGGGGGTGAGTGTTGGGTTATGGTCAGATGTATGAGTTGGGTGGTAGGGGTGGGAGTTGGGTGAGTTACCCTGGGGAATTAAAAGTCTCCCCTCCTCAGAGAAAGGTTGACACCTCTGATTTGAGTGTTTGCTACAGGAAGTCAACAGTTGTACATGTCGTACAAGTCGGCTGGGGGCTTTTTTCTAATTGTGTAAAGGGCTCCCTGGTACACTATTGAAACACAGATTCTAAGGCCCTGGAAATGTCGTCACTGCTTTTCCCCACACACCTCGGTCCAGACTGTAATTTGGGACCACCCAGAGAGGACATTGCAGGCTTTTCAGAGCAACCTCACCTGGAGCGAATGGCTTAAATCGTGAGGGATGCTAGTGGCTCCTAAAAGGTATCGCTTGCCTCCTTTCCGTGGTTAAGCTCTGAAGGAGTTTTGGACATTCACGACAGAATGATGGAATTTCTGCAAGTCCTGGCAGAAGCAAGTGGCCAAGACCCAGTGATGCTGTAGAAACTGGGCTCAGGCCTTTGGTTACGGATTATAACTGTGCTGCACTGTCCATCACAGCTCCTTGTCACATGGAGTCACTTGCCCTTCCCTCTTGCTCTTGGATAGTTGTGCTTCTAGAAAATTCTGACTTATCCTTTCATTTTGCTGCTGAGTCACATTTAAGGTACGGACTGGAAATTGTAAAAGCTAATGTGTGCATTTTCCTTGCAAATTAAATTCAGAGGTACTGTGACTCACCTTGACTAGAGTGTGGTTTATACGAGTGGAAATCGTGTCTTTCAGTCACAGGAGCCCAGGAAACTGAGGCTTGGAGTTATTCGTTTAAGACCCATAAAAACTGCAATCTGTTGTCTCGTGATATTTATTTATGTGCCAAACTGTCCCAATACCTAGTCTCAGGATCACCTAGAGAATGGAAAGTGTACAAAACTTTTGTTCAAAATCGGCTTGTTTGCCTCCGGAAAGTTACTTAATCCTTTTGAGCTATTCATTGTTTCCTCATCTGTAAATTGGAATAAATACGCTTACCTTATAGGGCGTCTGTTTAAAAAGTAAACATGACATTATAAAGAAAAATCCAGAGCGTGGTACCTGATGCAAAACAGTCTTTATCGTCGTTTATTTAATCAGTTGAGGATACAGCGCACAGCTGAGAGGAGCAAGTCCCGTGGCCCTTCTAGAGTTTGTCTCAGAGGAAGTATGCAGGAATCAGGTATAATGATGCTCTTCTTCCTTTTTTTCCAGCCACAGGACGAAGTCTTCAGGCTGGCCGCCTCCCTCAGGAACCTGGGGCTTGAACCAGGTGCCACCCTATGGATGGGAGATGATGGCGAACCGGGATGGACGGGACTGCTTCATCAGGTAGGTTGAACAGGTGGCCTGAACAGTAAAATCTTTGGCTTTTTGGACATCTCTGTTTTGACCCTCTACTCAGAAAAATTAATCTACTTAAATTAGAGACTCACAAGTATTTAGAAGCCATTACTCAAGCAGCTGGATCTCCTGTGCCTTCGCGCATCTCGTAACATGAGGTTGCTTTGTTCTTGGACAGGTGCCACCTTAGAGTGACAGTTCCTGCTGTAGCACGGTAATCCTGAGTCAGAGCAGAAGCGTTCGTTAATAAATCCAAGGCTGGCTGTACTCATTGGCTGAGGCCAACATTGAAGTTTGACAAGGGAGAGTACCAATGTATAGGATGCTTTCTAGAAATGGTCAAGACGGAAATGTTACTGACTCACCTGTAATTAGAAAAGTCAGCTAAGAAGATCATGTACATTACGAGTCGTGTTGTAAATTGCTCACACTGACATCAGCTAAGGTTTTGGATTTTGGTGGTATTCTTTTTTTTTAATTGTGGTAAAATATATATAACATGAAATTGACCACGTTAAGCATTTTAGTTGCACAGTGTACAGTTCAGCGGCATTCAGTGTCTTCACAGTGTTGTGCATCCATCATCACTATCCATTTCCAGAACTTTTTTTTTTTTTTATCATCCCCAGTAGCAACTTTGTAACCATAAACAGTAGCTCCCTCCTCCCCATCTCCCAGCCCTTGGTGAATTCTATTTTACTTTCTGTCTCCCTTAATCTACCTATTTATGTACCTCACCTACGTGGAATCATACAGTATTTGTCCTTTTCTATCTGGTGTAATTCATTCAGCATCATGTCCTCAAGGTTCATCCATGTCGTAGCATGTGTCAGAATTTTATCCCTTTTAAGCCTGAACGATACCGTTGTGTGGATATGTATACCACATTTGTTTATCCATTCATCTGTCAGTGGGGCGTTGGCTTGCTCCCACCCTTTGGCTCTTGTCAATAGTGCCGCCGTGATCATTGGTGTACAAGTGTCCCTTTGAGTTTCTGTTTTCCCCTTTCTTGGAGCTCGGCTTACAAGTGGAATTGCTGGATCAAATGGTAAGTCCACGTTTACCTTTCTGAGGCCCCATCAAACTGTTCTCCGCAGCAGCTGCAGTGCTCTGGTGGTTTGCAGTTGTCTGAGAAGAATATTTAGATCACCCTTCTCACGACGGCAAGGGTCCGCCCTGCTTTCTTCTCTCACCTATGTGAAATGTTCATAATTAGGGGAAATCAGAGACAGAGATGTGCAATCAGGAAGCACGGTTTGCCCTACTCTGATACAATTGAGCAGACATTGGTGGCCCAGGGAGAAAAAACTTTCACACCACAGGCTACGTTCTTTGTTTCAGCCAAGCTGACTGTGGACTGATTGGCAAACATAGGATCACCATGAAGTGGGGGATCATTTTTATAAAAATTAAATTAATCTGCCAAGATTAGTGATTTGGTCTTCAGGCCATCCCAGCACCTCTGTGTTAGGACCATTGGAAAGTAGCTAGGGGGACAGCTCATGTGGCTGTCATGGCCAGTTTCCCAGTCTCCGAAGCCCAAACTTCTCCCTAGAATTGCTGCTGAGGGATTTGCCTCCTGGGTCCATCCTAGGAAATTCAAGTTGCCCTTGAACATGAGCCTATCCCAGGAGCCTGTGGGAAGTGGCCCACTGGCCCTTAAAGGCTTTCCTAATGACGTGCTCTCAGAGGAACTACAATGACAATGGCAGTGGGAGTAGAATCTCCCAGAAAGCTCCAAGATTGGAAGAAAGGCCAATAGTTTTGCTCACACACTAGATTCTGAATAGTTAATTGTACTCGATTTGCCCAAGTCTCTCATACTGCTAGAAAGATGCTATTTTGTGATATTATACGGTGCCATCTAGTTGGTAACATGGTCATGAATATATGTAATTGGCTCACTTGAGGTGCCCTAGATGCTGTGATCCAAAACAGTGAAAACTTCTGCCAAATAAATGTAATTTAAAAAAAAAAACGTGGATTATGAATTGTGAAGGTATAGCTCAGACTTCTCCAATTGCAATGAATTTTTCTTTTTCCTTGGTCGGATTTGGGTTCTGCTATATTTCAAGCCATTTGATTAATGGTTAGAAACCAGAGCCAACCCAGGTGGCAATTTAACATTTACAGTGGCCTAATGCCAACTGTTAAAATATGTAAGAGGAAATCAGCAATTTGATAGAGAAACTTGCACTGGTTACCTAACGGCAAGTTTTAAAACCAAAGTCACCACTGTGACTTTTTCAAATCTGTGGCATTTGTTTTGTTTTGTTTTGTTTTTTTAACTTGGAAAGTAAGTTTCCACAGTCTTTTCAGAGATATTTTTTTAAGATGTCAAGAACACTAGTTCTTTGGAAAGTGTTTGTTCTTTCTTTGTCAGTAATGAGTTTTAGCAATAATATAAATCATTCTGATTTTTTCCTTACCTACTGAGTAATGTCCATTATAAAGAGATACTCTAATTACCAGCGTTTCTGGGGAGCCTGGGTTTGCAGTGTGGAGTATATCTCTACTCATTAGTTTTAGAAGCTAAAAGAACAATTTGAAAATTAATCTATGGTTAGTAATGAGCACCTTCACGTTGAATTTTTCAATCTTTTACATAATCTCTTTGAAAGAGATTAGATGTCTTCATTTGTTTTTTAATATTGTCTTAGGATCTAAATGATAACCTACACCAGATGATCGTTTTTGATGGCGGTACACCTACTTCTAAATGATGGACAAAGCTGTGGGAGGAACCGGGCTTCACGTGTTCCAAGTCAGAGCGTCATAGCTAAATAATGAGATAATTCTCTTAGCATGGGTCTTTCAGAACGTGGCCCAGGATAGTTCCAAATGTATTTAAATTTCATATTCCCTCTCTCATATCCCCAGTTATTTAGAATAAGATTGAACAACCTGGTTTTTTTTTTATAAAGCATTATTAATCCATAGGGTTAAAAAATTTGTAATGCCATTATTCACATGTTAAAGTACATTTGTATAATGTCGTATAGTCTGCAGACTAGTGGTTATCAACCTTGTCCGCACATTGCAATAGCCAGAGGCAGAAGTTCTGATGCCTGAGTGGTTTAGTCCATTTGGGCTGCTGTAATAAAATATCACAGAATAGGTGGCTTAAACAGAAATCTATTTCTCGCAGTTCTGGAGGCTGGGCACCCCAAGATCAGGGTGGCAGAATGTCACGTTCCTGGTGAGGGCTCTCTTCCTGGCCTGGAGACAGCTGTCTCCTCACTGTATACTCACTTGGCAGAGAAAGAGAGAAATCATCTGTCTGTTTGTGTTCTTATAAGGGCACTAATCCCATCATGAGGGCCCCACTCTCATGACCTTCTCACCTCCCAAAGGCTCCACCTCCAAATATCATCACATTGTGGATTAGGGCTCTAACATGTGAATTAGGAAGGAATGCCAATACTCAGTCCATAGCACTGGGTCTGGAGTAGAGCCCAGGAATAAGGAATTTCAGAAGCTCCCCGGGTGGTTCTAATGAACAGCTATGCTTGCAGCTCTAAACTACTTTTGTGCACGTGACCTCATTTAATAAGGAATCATTATCTCAATTCCCAGATGATAAAACTGAGACTCAGACTAAAATGGCTTTCTTTTTTTTTTCTTTTTAGCATTTTCTTTTATTTTACTATTAGTTTCAAGTATACAGTGCATTGGTGAGACATTTATATAGTTTATGGAACAATCCCCCCCGATTACTCTATCACGCCTCTGGCTCTACACACAGCCATTACCTTACTGCTGACTGCATTCCCTATGCCGTGCTCCCCATCCATGCGACCAGCTATCAACTACTAATTTGTACTTCTTTAACCCTTCATCCATTTCTCCCAGCCTCCCAATCCTCCTTCCCTCCGGCCGTCACCACATTGTTCTCTATATTTCTGCGTTTGTTTTCGATTAGTTTGGTTTTTTTTTTCCCTTAGATTCTGCATATAAGTGATATCAGATGGTATTTATCTTTCTCTGTCTGACTTATTTTGCTCAGCATAATAACCTCTAGGTCCATCCACGTTGTTACAAATGGTAGGATTTCATTTTTTTACGGCTGAGTAACTCCCAAAGTTTACACACATGTACCAAGTCTCAACACATTGCTTTTTCAGAGAAACCAGATCCCCCATTAAGGAAGAGCAACTTTCCTTGATATTATTAGAAAAATATGAAATACAGTTTTTCGAGGAACAGAGACCATTGCTTAAAAAAACGTGACAGATGTAAAATTAAAATTTCTCAGTTTTTTGTTGTTGTTGTTATTACCAGTTAAGAGAGAGAGCAGAGCAGGGGAAGGGAGAGAGACAGATATGATGAGAGCAACTATTAGGAAATGAAAGTCTCAGAAAAGAGAGTGTCTTAGTGAGAAATGGATAAGAGAAGAAGAGATGAATCGAAAAAGAAATGAAGAGAAACAGAAAGCGAGATACTCTGAGATGCTTGTTATAGCAGCATCGGTAAATAATAGGTATGGGTGTAGGTGTGGATGCAGGTGGATATAGATATAATAATGGATATGAATAGAGATTATATATATATATGCAGATATAGATGGATATAGAATATAGATACAGATGATATAGGTGACATAGACATACATGAGTAACCATACAACTGGGGACGCCCAGGAGGCTCCTGGTTTATGAGTATTGTTCTGACATATTTACTGATACCTCTCAGAGAATTCTGCTTTGGATTATACAACATAACTCTATTTATATATCACACTACCGAAGTTTAGAAAATCCTTTCAAGACATTAGATTTCATTTAATTTTGACAACTGTCCTGTTAGGTAGTTAAGGCACATAGAGGAATCTCCTTTTCGTGGAAAAAGCTCGGGTTCAGAAGGACTGGGTTCTCCACGTCCTATGGCTCGTCACATCACTGTTTGCACCACACCTTCAGACTCTAAGGCCTTGGTCCTTTTGGCTCTGTCATGGAGTTTAATCCATACTATATCCCTCGATATTCTATAAGGATCCCCAGCCCTACCAATGTGTTACCGCTCAGCTCATCTTCACCTGTCCCTACCGTACCCTCCCCACTCAACATCCTTAGAGATGGCCTGATCGGCCTGGTTAATCATGTGCTTCTTTCAGAAGCTCTCCTTGGCCATACCCGGCATCTTTCCACCCAACCTTTATTGCGAGTACTCTAAATGCTGATGATACCAGGAAATGAGTGAGACAAGTGCTTGCCTTCAAGGATCTTAGAGTGTGGCAGAAGTAATAAGTAAAATAATAGAATATGCTTTACATACAGTGGAAGTCCCCAGGGAGGAATTAATTTAATCCATTGGAAGCAGAGAGGGCTAGTCAAGGAAGCATCCGTAGCCGAGGGCCTCACGCTGCAGAGAGTCCATCCACGATTCTCAAGCGATGTCTCTCTTAACCTCTATAGAGACACATAACATGTATACCAATAAGAGAATAGAGAGTATTATGTGTTACCACTTTTCCTTTTTTGAGTTAAATGGAGTAAAAACATGCATGTTTGTGGGGGTGGGGAGAGTTAATGCAAAAATAATATGCCTCATTAAATTTGGGGCTTTGGGTTTTGTAGATTGAAGGAAAAATTAAAACATGCATGAAATAAATATTAAAACACTAGCTGTCAAGATAGATGATTATAATGAGGCAAATCGAACGGAGTCTGGGGATAGGAATTGGGGTGGGGGTGGGAGAGGAGACTGGGGGTCATTTCCAAACCACATGCCCTGATTTTCCAAGTTCCAAGTTTCAGAGGCTTTTATATTTCTTTTTTAACTTGCGCTGGCTTTCTGGCCACTGTCACTTCTTGAGTCTACAAAAGTCGCCCTGCGCATGTATTGGACGAGACACACTGTTCTGTTATTCCACCAGCAATTCCCACAGCGGATAATTAAACAAGGTCACTCTCTTCATAAAGCAGAAGGATTCAGTTCTGAAACCTGAATAGTGGAGACGAGTAATGAGACGTGGAAATTTCCCCTTTGTTCTCCAGCATGGACTTATCCCCAACTTGGATGGCGTGTGGCCATTGCGATCTGCCAGTCAAGTCAGTAGTCAATGTGAAATGGGTCTTCAGCTCATCTGTCTCCAGAAAAGAATAATCTGGAAAAAAAATGCATGCAGTTTGTATTTTGACCAACCTCCCTTTTTTATTAACCACAGCAGAAGCCAGTCAAGTCGGTGTGACGGGATTCTGTCATCATGGAAATTAGAAATGGCAAAACCTTACCTCATCCTTACTTGTGAGCCACGAGTTATGCCCTGTAGGCTTTACCCAATCTAATTCAAGTGTCCTAAAGAGGAAAGAATTTATTGAATACCTTTCCACATTATTTAGTAGTTCTAGGGATGGTCTTTGGTATATTTTTTCTTGATTTTTACCCCAAGATTTCCTAAGAAAGTCTGTCAGTCTGTGGGCGAATCCCTTAATCCGTTACTTTGTGCCGATTGCCCTTGAACTTTTCCTCTCTAGAAATTTTTTTAAAAAGTCAAGAAGACTTAAGTTGTAAAGTTGGATAGGGATATTGTGGTTACACTCACCATCCCTGTGATATTTCATATTTGAAGCATACGGCAATTTCCTGCTTTATCAAGCCTACGTTTTTAATACACATTCAACAAAGGACGAATGAATCTGAGCTATTACATGAGTTGTTACCCTTTGCTTCTGGTAATAAAATGCAGAAGGTCTTGGTGGAAATTAAAAGTTGTGCCAATAAAAGAAATGAGAGAGATCTATTTGATGTGGGTTGCTCTGTTATTTTGTGAGGTTTTAAATATCCAGAGTTAAGAACTGGAAATTAGAAAAGAGACAGTTTATTTCACTTTTGTGTTTTTGATGAAGAATTGTCAAATAAAATATATCGCTTCCAAGTACACACAATGATTTCTGCATAAAATGCAAATAATTGCCTCATGGCAAGAGCAAATGCCATTTAATTAACAGAGTTCCTTAGGATCCAAGTATCCAGTCAAGAGGAGGAAGGTATATTATAATTTTGGGATTGCAGGAACAAAGTAAACGTGATAGTGTCATTACATGAAATGAAAGGTAATTATGTCGTGTCAATAGGAAAACTCCCAGACTGAACATTAGGAGCTGTTTATTCCCTTTGTTGGAGCAGATTTGTTTTCTTTCAAATTTGACAAAGTACCGATCCGCTGAGTTAATAATCTCTGCTCCTAGCTGGAATGTAAGTGTGCAGAGCTGATGGAAAGACTTTAAACAGAAAGGCTCTGAAATCACACTGTCATTGCAGATCGAGCTGGGCATGTGGCGCAAAGAGCTGTGCTAGGCAGGCTTCTCCCATATCAGAGGCCATTTCATTTTCCCTGAGCATTCGTTCTTGAAACTTTGCTGGTTTTCATAATCTGGCCATCACCCTAGGACGAGTCCTAGAAACGGCCGGCTTCTTTGTCCGCCGGGCCCAAGTCTCCGACAGGATCGTAATTATCTGAAGTTCCTTGGGCCACTTGACCACAATGAGGTTGGGACATGCACATTTGGGTGGAGCTGTGGACAGCAGGCTAACTGGTCCACAGGGTGGCTCTCTCTTCTCCTGAGCTTTTATGTAGCCCCTAGGGATGGACATGAAGTGGGTCACAAAGTCCATTCGGAATCTCAGGGGCAGCCAACCTGTGACAAGGAGAAGCACCTGGATGAGCAGGTTTCCATCACAGCCTGTAATTGAAATGCGAGCCTGGGGCTGCCGGCCACCCCTGGATTCTTCCGAGTGGCCTTTGGATCTCTTCTTTCTGGGTCGAGCCAGCCCTTGCAGAGAGCAATTTTGATGTCATCGCCCAAAGCTGAGACACAGGCAGGAAATTCTGGCCTGTGCCAAATGCCAAGTGGGGTGTGAGGGTGTTCTGCCAAGTAAATTGGCTGAACTTAAGAGGACGTGGAATCACCTTTGTGGCAGGTGTCTTTTCATTGTCTGCACTGATGCATAAGAGGAAGAGAGAAAAGCAGGTGACAGTGCCTTACTGTGGTCCACCGGGGATTGGGAAACAGCAGGTCCCTGCCAAGTCCTTGTCCTCTCACTCCTCTCAAAGCCTGAAGAGAACCTCGTTATCAATTGCCGATTTCTGAGGAAGAGCCTCTTTGGTCGCGGGGGTCATGAGAGATGGCAGTGCTTTCTGTGCCAGTGGACATTGATCAGCCTATGTCAAGAAAAGTTGTGTCACATAGTCATAGCCTGGAGTATGCCACTCTGCTGCTCCAGGAGCACAGGCATGGTGATAGCAGTTCAAATTGGGAAGACGTGGAGAGACTCTCAGAGATGGCTGTTTCCAATCTTAAAGGGTGCCGCCGAGTATGTAGGCTCAGTGCCGTCACTTACGGAGCCCCTTATTCTAAAAACAAGGTAGAAGTGTTGATAAAGTCACTAAAATGTTAAGGTTTCCCCTTTCTTCTGTTGTCTGTCAACACGCTATAGTCTTATTTGCTATTTGATGCCATTCAAAGTAAAGAAAAACAAAAATGTTAAACTATCGGTACAGATTTGACCAGTCATCCATATGTTGTGTACTGTGAGTTTTAGATGCAAATCTAAGAGCATTTAGCTCGTATGAGAAAGCACTGAATCATACAGTTGTATTTTGTAGCTCATGTATGTATATGTATTTCATTCTCACCAGAGAAGTAGAAATCTGTACAAAACTAACTGTATGGTTTTTATTTCTGTAACTCTATCGACACTTGCTACTCTTTGCTTGTTGATAAGTGAAGAATGAAAAGAATAGGAACTATGGGTTGCCTGTCTTTCCCTTTTCTTCCATGTCATCACTTGCAGTGTAAGTGGATGGCTAATTCAGGGAACTAACATGAGTAGCAAAGGATGTGACAGAATTCCTTAGTCACTCATGTTTCTTATAAGGCCACATTTGTTAAACAGTAATTGGCCCTCAGCCCACACCTCCCATGGGACCTCACCTCTTGAATTTTTAAAAAATCATTTCTTATGTGGCTTCTGTAGCAAAGAGGAAAGATTGGCTCTAGCTATTGACGCCTTCAGAAAGCAATCTCCATGCCCTCTCAAGGAGGGGTTTTCTCACCAAAAGATAGACACTCGTCCCCGCTGCCTCCAGCTCTTAATTCTCTAAGGCAGTCAGCAACTGCTTTTCCTGTAAAAGGTCACATAGTAAATACTTTAGGCCAGTGGTCCTCAGCCATTTTGGCACAGGGACCGGTGCCCCTATGAGAATCTAATGCCCGATGATCTGAGGCGGAGCTGAGGCGGTGATGCCAGCGCTGGGGAGTGGCTGCGAATACAGATGAAGCTTCGCTCCCTCACCCACCGCTCACCTCCTGCTGTGCGGCTCCATTCCTAACAGGCCACAGACCAGTCCACAACCCAGGAGTTCGCCACCCCTGTTTTAGGCTATGGAGGCAATGTGAACTCTGTTGCAATTTAACACAAGGCACCTCTGCCATTATAGTGTGAAAGCAGCCATAGGAAATATGTTTAACAAATGGACATGGTTGTGTTTTAATAAAATTTTACCTAAAAAAGCAAACAGGGGGCCAGATGTGGCCCGTGGTCCGTAAGAGTTTACTAAACCTAGCTCTAGAGCATTTTAGCCCATTCTCATATTTTTAATTCACTAACTGATGAACTTTCAAAACCCTCCCATGAAATGGGGAATTGCCATTTATTTTATATATAAAAGAAACTAGGGCAAACATTGGTAAAGTGACTTTTCTGAGCTTCAACTATGAGTCATGCAGGGAACTAAAAATGGGCCTCATCGCCCCATTTTTTTCCTACTTGTTGCCAAAAACCTCTATGGTGTATCTACTGTCAGCAAGCAGTTCCTGCACAGCTCTGACATCTATAACCTATGTCTAAAGGATGCTCTAGGAATAATGCTGTCAGAATCCACCAAAGAAGTAGAACTTTCATTTTGAGAGTGTCCTGACTCCGCCCTTCCTTATGGGGAGTGCCAGAGGAAGTCTGCAGAACACAGGATTTGTAGCTGCTCCCCACCTCCAACCAGCACCTCAGTGGGAGGGGGATGAAGAGACAGGAAATGACAGCAACACGAAGCCCAGTCACAATGGAATGCCTAAGGCAAGAGCAAATAATTATTAGGGAGATGAAAATTACATAGCAACTTGCTCTCACTAATAATCTACAGAGAAACAGCCCCATTGTACTTTCAAAAAGTTAATTGCGCATGGCGTTTTGAAGAAATTCTGCTCGTTATCCTTGTGGAAGTTTATATAACTCACATATAAAAGTCCCCAATTCATTTTTGATGACATTCAGTCCTGGGCTGTTCCCTTGGCTTCCATGACATCATCCTCTGTCTTTTGCTTCAAACTCAGTGGAGGTTCCTTCTCTTGTCTCTTCAGCTAGTTCTTCTCTTTTAGCTCATTTAAACTTCAGTGTATCCACATTATCAAGCATACATTTCTACGTAGAATCCACTAAAAAGCAACAGAATTTATAAATTTACATATGGTGATACCATTCGATTTTGGTACAAAAATCGATGGCGACTCATGACTGTTCTGATATAGTAGATCAACGGAACTTGGTTTGCATTGCCTTGTTCACCTTAAACAAATGAGCATGGCTATGACCCACTAAAACTTTGCAGACACTAAAACTTGAATTTCATGTAATTTTCAAATATCATGAACTATTATACTTATTTTGATTTTTTGGCAAAATCATCTTAGCTCACAGATGGCTGGTAGGATTTGGCCCATAGGCTGTGGTTTGCAGATTCCTATTCGAGATAATCTTTCCAAATACCTTTAGCTCAGTGATTATTTTTCTTCATAATTTTACCTGGGTCACCTTCATTCCTCCTTTTTATAATATCTGTAATGAGATGACCCTGAGCTCAGAATCCTCAACCTGTCTTGCAACATGGCATTCAGAAGGTCACGCAATCTCTTTTCATTTTCCCTTGTGCACTTAATTGTCATAATATCTTGGTTTCTATAGAACACTTGGGAAATACAGAACGGTATACCATTAAAGATAATGACACTTTTCCCCTCTACTATTATAAGAAATTGAAGACATGCCTTCACATCTGCAGATATGATTTATAGAGTTAGGTTAAAACTCTGTCATGTTGCTAAGCAATTGTTCGCCTATTTTTATTCACCTTTAGCAGTGTCTTTTTTTCCGAGCTTAAATATTTAGTTGACTAGAACTGTCCTCAGAATGATATACTTCTAAAAGGCTGTATGTTCCAGTCATTGGTCAGAGTGTCATTATGTAAATGATTGAACTATGTATTCAAAATATGGGTTTAAAGATCTTGAGGATCAGAGGATGACCCTGGGAACAAAGGGATGGGAGATAAAGCTGAGCAATAGGCAGTGGAGGAAGGATAAAGTCAAGGAAGCCTTTTCAGTTCCTACAGGAAGCGAGTTTGTCTGGATCTCTGGAGGAAGATGAAAAAAAAACAGGCTTGGGAGAAGTCGAGTTCATTGGAATAGCTTGGGTCTGTAGGAGGCAATGATCTGTTTTAAAACTGAAATGGGCAACCATGGCATGACTTAGTCAGATGCATTTGGGCAGTCTTTGAATTGTAGTCCAAATACCTTTAGCACATGTAATGACTTTTTATTTGTTCACTGTTTGTTTATGACCCAGCTAGCCTGTGGGGTTCTTAGGTGAATTACCAAAGGCACCCTATTAGGGCTATTGTGTCCCAACCAGTGGCACCTTTGCGCTATGTTTCAGGGGGTTCAGAACTCTGTGAAAGGGCTAGATTTCAATCCCCATTTGGCTCTTCGGCCAGACTGTTTGCAGTGGTCTGGCTCCGAGGTGGTTCATGATCAAAGACACCTGGTTTGGATAGCAGTGCACTTGAATAGCTAACTGTTCCCCAGGTGGAATTTCCAAACAGGGTCGAAGGGCGCTGTAGGGGACAAGGCTATGAAGAAGCAGGTAGAATTCACCTTCATGGGCACCAATACATGTATCGAATAGAGGATTCATTTGTCTAGCTCATCACAAAACTAAATTGTCCTAACACTGACAGGTTAAAATGATAAACTCTAGAATTTAATTATAGCAATTGCTTTAATGGCACTATTTCCAAATGCCTAGTGTATAGTTCCCTCCTCTTTATACTCTTGAGCTACTGTCATGAGGCACACTCAGGATTAAAGAAGGAGGGTTAGGTTAGCTTTGCTCCTCCATTCAGAGAAGTTCCATGATGCCTTTATTGTTTATCTCTTTTCTCTAGGGACTATGTTGTTGTTTCTTTACCTTTCTTTTGTTTTCTAAATCGAAGGACTATCATGTGGCAAACTGTCTGCTGACATAGTTTTGGGCTTTAAATATGTCTTCAAATAGCAGCCCCTTCCCAAAATATCTTCCTATCTGATTCCCTTTTAATGTGCAGTTTATAATCTGCTGAGGATCAGAAAACCAGCTGACGGGGGTTGTTAGAATTATGTATAAGCTAAAATCTAATAGGCTCTAAGGAAGAGTCTCATGGGCTCTCATGAAACAAATGAGGTTTATTGCTCATGTTGCGTGCTATGTCCTAGAGCTGCTCACACACTCTTTTGGTTCAGGTTACCCGTGCTCTTGCCAACACTTGATTATTGTATTCCATATGGTCGCATTTATAGAAAAGTGACCTCCAAATTATGCTGTGGTGGAGAGGTTTTATTACCTATAGAATAGAAGCAAAAGTGCAGGAAAATCTGGTGTTTAGGAGTGTGAGCTCTGGAGCTAGGCTTCCTGGAGTTGAATCTTCTGTATCTCTTCCCAGTCCTACGATGGGGGACAAGGTGCATAACCTTTCTGTGCCTTCTTTTACTCATCAGTAAAATGGGCATAATAGTAGCACCTACTCCATCGAATCGTGAGAAGGTTAAATGACTTCATGTGATGTGCTAAGAACAGGAAGTACTCTAGTGCTAACTGAATTATTATTTGGGGGGGGAGGGGAGAAAAGGAGGAGTAGAACAAGTGAGGAGGGAGGCTCTCCAAGTAGACTTGAAGTTAAATGTCATCAGTGAGACTGGGTTTCTTGAAATAGCTGTGTGCTTACCCACCCTGATACCTGTTGCTTTAAAATATACAAAGCTCTAGGTGTGTTAGTTAGGGTTCTATGGAGAAACAAAACCAATAGCATATGTATAGAGAGCAGGATTTATTATGAGGGATTGGCTCATGGGATTATGGAGGCTGAGAATTCCCATGATCTGTTCTCTGTAAACTGGAGACCCGGGAAAGCCCGTGGAGTAGTTTTAGTTCAAATGCAAAGGCCTGAGAACCAGGAGAGCTAATGTTGTAAGTAACAGTCTGAGGATGAAGGCCTGAAAACCAAGAGAACCAATGTCAGAGGGTCGGAGAAGAAATGCATATTTCAGCTCAAACAGAGCAAATTTTCCTTTCTCCTATTCTATTCAGTCCCTGAATCAGATGGGTGATGCCCAGCTGCATTGGTGAGGGTGATTTTCTTTACTCGGTCTACCAATTCAAATCCTAAGCTCTCTGAAAACACCTTCACAGACACACCCAGAAATAATGTTCTACCAGCTATCTGGGTATCCCTTATCTCAGTCAATTTGACACAAAACGAACAGAGCTGAGGGGAGAAATGGACAGCAATGCATGATTGTAGGGGACTACAGTGCCCAGCTTTCATCAGTTAATAGATCATCCAGACAGGATCAGTGGAGAAACCGTGGGCTTGAATAACACTGCGGACCAACTGGACCTAGCAGACATGTGCAGAGTGTTTCATTCAACAGGATCCGAGTACTTGTTCTTCTTGAGCATACGTGGAGAATTCCCTGGGTTGGATCACGTTTCAGGCTGTGGGACAGGTCTTGACAAATTTAAGAAGATTGAAATCATATCGAATGTCTTTTCCAACCTCAATGGTATGAAATCAGTAACGGGAAGAAAATGGAAAAATACACAAATGTATAGAAATTGGAAGGCATGCTCCTGGGCAACCAGTGACCCGGAGAGTAAATCCAGAAGGAAATCGGGAGAATACCTTGAGAGAAGCAGAAGTGGAAACACAAACATGCCAGAACTTGTGGGATGCAGCAAGGGCCGTTTTAAGTGGGAAGTTTATAAATGCCTATATTAAGTAAAAAGAAAGGTTTCAAATAGATAACCTAACTTTGCACTACATGGAAATAGAAGAAGAAGAATGGTCTGGACCCAAAGTTGGCAGAGGAAGGTAAAGAATAAAAGTTAGAGCAGAAATAAATGAAACAGAGACTAGAGAGACAATAGAGAGGACTGATGAAGCTGGGAGTTCGTTCTTTGAAAAGAATGGCAGAATTAACAAACCTTTAGCTAATCTAATCAATAAAAAGAAAACAGACCTAAATGAATAAAATTATAAATGAATGATGGGACATTCCTGGTGATACCACAGAGGTGCAGAGGCTTATAAGAAACTACTATCGACGTTTATATGCCAACGAATTGGATGACCTAGAAGATGTGGATGGATTCCTGGAAACCTAGAACCTGCCAAGACAATCATGAAGAAATAGAAAATCTGAACAGAGCAATAATGAGTAAGGAGGTCAAAGCAGTAGAAAAGCCCACTGTAAGTCAACTGTAATATAGAAAAGATGGTAACAGTGGATTTGATACAGCAGTGACAAAGGATGTGCTAGAGGTACAAGTTTCATCATTTCAACATTGATGTATTTCAGCTATAATGGTGAATAAAAAAATAGATTGCTAAAGAATGTCTATGATACAATGCCATCTTTAGAAAGCTTAAAAATATGCAAAATATATACTGGGTATGGATATATACACTTGAATAGATGTCTTTATTTTTCTTTATTAAGGTATAACTTCCATACCATAGAATTCACTTGTTTTGAGTATACAATTCAATTCCTTTCAGTAAATTTATAGTTGTATAGCTCTCAGCACAGTCTAGTTTTAAAACTTTATCACTCTCAAAATAATTTTGTACCCATTTGATCTCACCCTAACCCCAGGTGTCCACGAATCTGCTTTCTGTCTCTATGGATTTGCTTACTCTGCATATAACATATAAATGGAATCATGCAATATATGGTCTATTGTGAATGGCTTATTTCATTAGCATAATATTTTCAAGTTTCATTCATATTGTAGCATGTATCAATACTTCATTCTTTTTTTATGGCCGAATACCATTCCACTGTATGGATATATCGCATTTTTCATTCGTTCATCAGATGATGGCCATTTGAGTTGTTTTCACTGCTTGAACATTTATGTAAAAATCTTTGCATGCAAACTCATGATTTTATTTCTCTTGGGTCGATACCTAGGAGTGGACTTGCCGGTTCATATGGTAACTCTGTTTAACTTTTTAAAGAAACTGTCGATTGTTTCTCATTTTACATTCCCTCCAGCAATAAGCGAGTGTTCCAATTTCTCCACATCCTCACCTATACCTGTGATTGTCTTGATTATAGCCATCCTAGTGAGTGCGAAGTGCTATCTCACTGGTTTTGATTTGCATTTTCCTGATGACTGATGTTATTGAGGGTCTTTCAGTATGCCTATTGACCATTTGTATACCTTCTCTGGAAAAATATCTATTCAAATCTTTTGCCCACTTTTAAATGAGGTCATTTATCTTTTTTATTAATAAGTTGTAAAAGTTCTTTATATGTTCTGGATGAAACGTCTCTTTTTATTTCCTGAAACATTTTGTAATAAATTTTTTCTCAGTCTAAGAGTGCTACAGGGGAGGTAATTTAAAGTTTGAGGGCTTTCAAAGTGCCTCCTTGCAGAAGCATCACTGATTAGCAATTCCCACAAGCATATAGCCCTGTGCAGGCTCCCCGGTGACTTAGTTCCCTTGGTGTGACCAATTCATCAAAGTGTACTTTGTCTGTGTCAGTCTTTCAACAGCAAGAGCTAGGTCTGACATTCCCATCATCTGAGCTGCATTTTCATTTTAAGCACCTTCCGTCCTCATGTTTGCTCCTGAAATCTAGAGCAGCCAGAGTGATTGACAGGAGCCTATAATGAGATCCCTTTTGCTGCATTATTCTTAATGCATGCACAGGTTTGCCTCTTCATTCAGAAAGAGCTCCTTGGGGCAGGCTGCGTTGTTAGCAGTTCTGTTGAGGAGCGCAGAAACTGCTGATTCGAGAGAAGTCCATTTCTAAAGGACTTGAGAGTAATCCTAATGTCAGTTCCGCTCATCACAGGTCTGCTCCCGATCTTTTTCCCTCTGCCCTCCAGTGCCAACCTTCATAACACATTCTCTAAATCTTCCTCTTACATGAGCAGCAGCCATCTGGTGGTCAAGTGAGCATTAAAAGTGTCTTTGACAGCAGCGTGGAAATTGTAACTCATGAAGCACCTTGTGTTTTTAAGAGAGATAATTGATGGATGACAACGGAAAGATTTCACATTTCTAAAAGGAAGCTATCATATGAGAAAACAGTCCGATTTTCCACTAAGCCAAAAAGCTTTCTTATGCTTTAAAAAATACCGTTATCTTGTATATCAGCATACATATCATCAAGAGGAATTACTCACAGTTGGCACTTGATAAATTTTTTCTTTCACAACACATTTGGTTGTAAATGCTGTTCCTGAAATTCCCAGGAGTGTCAGTCCTAGAATTAGAAGTCAAAAAATAAGGAAGAATACTTTTTCTTATCTACAATCTGCCTTCATCTGTTACAGCCAGTCAACTTCATGTGTTATCATATAACCAAGATCAAATTTTAGAAAGCTGGAAAAAATAGTCAAGCAATCATTTTTGTCTTTTAAATTGTAAATGCATAATCGGTACATCTCTTGAGGGATAAATTTTGGTTGAGTAACTGCGATGGTCCCACATACCTCATGGTGCTTAATTAAAGCTATTACTGACTTTTCACTTGCAGGAAAATGACATGCTAGTGACATCTTCCTGGCTGAGTCCTCCCCTGGAGAACTCAGTAAAGGTGTTCCCACTTATGTCACCTGGTATTTAGCATCATTTCTTTTTACATTAATTTGCATTTCTGTTTATTTTCTTGGCACTGCTTCTGTTATTGTAAATGCTCCTTGTTAATTCTTTGGGCTTAGGGCTTGCAACATTAACTAACCTTTGCCCAACATCAGCGATCTGAATTATAGTTTGGTTTTTTGTCTTTCTTCTTTGCGAAGCTCAAGCAAATCACCATCCTTGGAATCTGGGTGTTTTTTTGTGTGGGGGGCGTGTTTTTTTTTGTTTTTTTTGTTTGTTTGTTTGTTTGTTTTTATGTTGGTCGGTTGGTTGATTTTGCATTACATTTCTGAGATGTCTTCCACTCAAGAGAAATATCCTTCTCTCATTTTAACCGTCTTCTGTATGGCAATCAGATGTAGACAAAAGTCTAATTGGCATTGGGTCAATATACCTGAAATGCCGATGCAAAAGTTAGTTCCTAACTGTCTGGAACTCGGCCACCACAATGCATATGCTATCTTCATTTATTTTACTAGTAAAACTCTTACAGAGCCAAGATGCCATGATTGGAATTTTTTCCTAAGGTGTTAGATGATGCTTCTCAGATTTCCATTCCAATGAGATTATAAAGCATAAGAAGTCTCTTTGGCTTAGTGGGGAAATCAAAATGTTTTCTCATGGTATAACTTCTGGTATTTTAAAACCTTTGTGTTGTGACCCATCAACCTATTAGTCAATAGTAGTTTATTGGACAATTGCCATATGCCGAATGATGTGTTAGGTACCTTGAGAAATAGGAAAAAATACAAAATGTTGCCCTGTTGTCAAGGAGCTTAAATTTGTTCATCTATCCATTTTATTCATTGAGCGAATGTTTACTAAACATCCAGTATGTGCCAGACACATAATCTAGTTGGGGCAAAATAAGCATAACAAGTATATCTAGGAGCTGTGCAGTTGGAGGTCAGAGATAGGACAAAACCTCTAGGAGGAAGTAGCTGGCAGAGCTAAGATATCTCATCTCCCTCACGGAAGTCAATTTTCTCGTGGTTTCTTTCACTTCTGATACGATTGCAAAGGCTCCATGACCTGACTCAGCCTGCACTGGGCTAGTCACATTAGAAACACTTGTCTCAGTGAGAAGAAAGCAACGTTATTAAGTGGAAGACTCCTCTTTAAAAGTATCTTAACCTTTGTTCCAACTAGTATTCTTTACAGCATTGATATAATGTGTGTAAAAATAAAGCATCAGGAGTTCTTAAATAAATCTCACCTTAAAAAGACTCTTTTTCATACTCAGGTTTAACCCAGTGTCCAGGATCACCCATAACTACTCTTAAGTCATTATTATTTGCCAACCCACCCAAATTGGTTCTCCATTGTATTAGTTACCTATTGGCACAATAGCAAATTAAACCAAAACTTAGTGGCTTAAAACAACACATTTATTATCTCACGGTTTCCGAGGGTCAGGCATTCGGACATGACTAAAGTGGGTTCTCTGCCCTAGAGTGTCTCCCAAGGCTATCAAAGGGTTGGGTGGGGCTGGTTGTCTCATTTGAAAGTTAGACCAGGGATGGATTCCGTTTCTGCAGGTTTGATGGACTGAGGGTCTCAGGCTGTCGGCCTGAAGCTGCCCTTATTTTCTTGCCGTGTTCACCTCTCTAGCAGAGCTGCTCACTTCATCAAGACACGCATTCCAAGAAGGCCTTAGAGACAGTGTGCTTGCAAGATGGAAATCATAATTTTTACAACCTAATCACAAAAGTAGTATCTTCTCAAGGTTGCCACGTTCTGTTGGCGAGAAGCAAGTTACTCAAAGGGAAGAGATTGCACAAGGCAGTGAATACCAGGTGGGGATCACTGGGGACCATCTTAGAAAGTGGATGCATAATTATTTGATTCAGCATTTATCAGTTATCCAACATGCTGTCACTAGGGTACAACTTTGATAATAAGTGGCCCTTGTCCTGAAGGTGCTCACAGTCAGCTTGGGAGCTTGAGTACCTAAACCACAAACTAATTTAGCATGGAAAATCTTATAGTAGAATCAGATTCAAAACCCAATGAGAATATGGGTGAAAACGAATGTCTTCGTTCATGATGGAACAGCCAATGGGAATGCCGTTCTCCCTCACAGTTAAAAATAAACATAATGTCACTTCTACTATGGAACTTTCTCTGATACTCCTTTCTCCCCCCACTAAATTCCCAGAAAGGTGACATTTGATATGGTTCTTGACAAATAAAGTAAGGAGGAATGGCTTTCTAAGTGTATAATGAAAAGCATTGAGATATGATATAGTGCGACACATTCCAGGAGCCGTGGAAGTACAATATAGCTAGAATGTTGGAGATGTCATCAGGGATAGGGAATTGTGATGGCAGGAAACAAGTCCAAAAAGATGAATTGGGGTCATGTTAGAAAAAGGAACTTGAATGCTATACTACAGTATACCATAGCTTGGGCTTTACTATATAGAAAGCAGAGGGCCGCCGAAGGTCTCTAATTAGTAGAATAATGTGGTCAGACACATGCCTTTGAAAGGAACCGTGGAATCAGAATAAAGAATTTGCTGGAGATACTAGATAGGAGGCTGAGATAATATTCCAAGGAGTGTTGATAATGATGAAAAATAAGATAGAAGAAAAAGAAGTCCATGGAGATGGAAAGTTCAAAGTCAGAAGATGTTTTGGGACAGGAATTGACAGGATTATCAGATTCGGGCAAGAGTTATGAGAAATAGGGGAGGGATATAGAAAAGCCATGGATTTATCCAGAATTTTAATCTCAAGAGAATAAAAGCTTCTTTATTTTTATTTTTTACACCTACAGTACCTGGTCTTCCTAGGTGGTCTCCCATTCAAGTACTAACCAGGCCCGACCCTGCTTAGCTTCCGAGATCAGACGGGATCGGGCTTGTTCAGGGTGGCATGGCCATAGACTAAAAGCTTCTTAAAAGAGTAAGCATAGCTTATTTGACTTAGGAGTGTCAATATTTTAATGGTTCCTGGTACTTGATGGTTGACACTTGGTGTGTTGACAGGTGGGTGGGACCTTAAAATATTGGATGGATGGATGGATGGATGGATGGATGGATGGATGGATGGATTGTGGATGGGTAGGTGGGTGTGTGGATAGATGGGTAGGTGGATGGATGGATGGATGGATGGATGGAAGGATTCTGGATGGATGGGTGGGTGGACAGATGGATGTATGGATGGTGTTATTAAACATTCAAGGGAATACAGGAGAGAAATCAGTTTTAGAGATAGACTAGGTAATGGGTAGAAGGAGGTACTAAGACCCTCAGATAGGTAAGGTAACAGTGGAAAGAATTAGGAAACCAAAGAGAAAATTAACCCAGGTTTATTCTTTATGGTAATCCATGGCTTTGATCATTTTCACCAGCAATTTGTACTCCATCTGCTTCAAGAAATTTTAAGAGTAGTTTCTTTAGAGAACAAAACTCTGTACAAATCATATCGACATTTTAGAAACCTATTCTATTTCTCAGCACTTTATTCTAAAACATTATGTAAGACAACTCTCAGTCTGACCACTGAAGCCATTTAGCATCCTTTCAGTTTTAGTAAGGGACATGGGAACGTTGAAAAATTGTCCCAGAATCTCAAATAAAAAAAGTTTTTTTCTTTCACATCCTACACTAACCTCACCTTTAACTTTCTATCAATGGTACAACCGTACTTCTTGGCAATTCTCAGATTTCTTGGATATCAGATTTTCTGAATCAGTTTCTCAAATTTAAAGTGTGCCATCTGGAGATCTAGTTATAACATGGATTTTGATTTTGAAGTCTGCGTTTGGGCCTGAGAGTCTCTATGTCTAACTAGCTTTCAGGCAGTTCCGATCCTGCTGATCCGTGGTCCACACTTGGAATGGCAAGGATGTTAAGGTGTCATTCCATATTGGTGACTTGGCTGATATCACTGTTGTTGTTGATGCAGTCAGGTTGTTAGCTACCTGTCAATCCAAAATTTCATTTCCCTCCCACCTTTGTCCATAACCTCCCTGGGTGATTTTTTGTTATATTTCCCTTCCTCGATGCTCCCAGCTTCTCCAACGTCATGGTAATATGCGAGGATGGCGCCACTATACTGTCCATTCCCTCCTTTGGATCCCTAATGAAGCTGCTTTGTTTGCAGGCCTTAGATTTATTCTTTAGTTTCTTGTTCCTTAAAGTCTTCAAACATCCACAAACAGATTAAGGTTCAGAGGTCAGGGATCGAGTTCATTTTTTGAGGAAGAATTTGGGATCTGATCATTTTTGCAGTGTTTGGGAGATCAGCAATGTGTTTAACAAAACAAATGAGAAAAACAGTTGGCCTGGGTCACTGGGGAATGTTGTCTTAGCTGGAAACAAGGCAGCCTAATTCTCAACCCTTCTGCTAAACAATTGCATGACCTTGAGGAAATCACTCACCCTGTCTTAGCCAACGAACATTTTGTCAGCTGTAAAATAGTACATTAAATTTAAATGATCTCTATAGCCTATTAAAATTAATTAGGTAGAGGCTGACACAGCCTCATGTCTTCATTATTTGTCTGAACTAGAAGAGAGGTTCCTAACATTGAAGTCCATGGATCTCTGAGAACTCTGTGGATGGAATTCAGAGCCCCCAAACCTTGATTGGGTGGGCGGGTATGGAATTACATTTTTACTTTCACTTACCTCTGACTGTGAGCATTTTCTGAGTGTTTTTATCATGAAAGGGCATATTATTCCGGCATCAGGGCCAAAGTATAAGTTACATCGAAAGTCCCTCTGGATGATGTGTGCCTTAGGACAGTCCCCGTAAACGACATACAAAAAGGATACCCCTCCCCTCACCTGAGATTTCCAAAATTAATTCAAATTGGCATGGCTCCCTTTGAAACTATGTAGCAAATGTTGCCAGGTGGAGGAATGGGCTCCGTATGCCATTTTAATGAGCCCACAAGACTGTGGCCTAAGCTCCAGCCTCCCATAATGCGGCTGAGTTTAGAAAGAGCAAGATAGCATCATTACATGGTGAACTGCAAGGAGACAGGCAGGGAGGAGGGGAAGATAGCATGGAGTAATTTCTCTGCACTTCAGTGCATAGGCCAACCCTTTATTAAAGTATTCTTTCCGGTTTAGGGATCCTCAGCTTAAGGGAAATTTGAAAAACTGAACACACGAGTCCCAGTCAGTGGCACATCTTGAAAGCAGGAACATCAGTAGATCCCCCTGTTAGCTACTTGACTTATTTTGATTGTGCAACAGTTATCTGTTCTACTCAGAACCCCTGCTAATAACAGCTGGGCAAAAGGTGACTGGAGAAAGGTGCCATTGAAAGCCATCATTTTGAGCTTCAGTTTCAAAATGTCGATGAAAGAGTTGGCCAAATTTTGGCATATCATTTCCTAATGAATTTTAATTTTATGGTAGCCATCATTTAGGGAACTATATTGCATTCCAAATTGTGAGAGTTTTATTTCTTGCCAACTGCCTTTATTCCTGGTTTCTCTGTAGCCCACGGGCAGCTCTATTGCAGTCTGTGCTTATGACCAGAATATTTTCCAATTATTGGTTTGAAAGCCAGAAATTGGAACACAGAATGTACTTTTCCATAGATATAATGTTACAACTATAGGCAAAATTCCAGGCTAGACCACATAAGCTACTCGATTAACATATAATTTAGCTGACATTGGGAATTTTTCCATATTTTTCCCATGTGACAAATATTATGATTCATTAATTTCAACTCTGCTACACCAGCGGCACAAGTGGCAGATGAGTCCACCCAGCAGGCACCATGGAGCTGGGTCTCGCTGAGCCTTTACCTACCACTGACCATGTCCTCTACTGAAATACTGGTACTTGTATGGTTGTGGTGGGGTTTACATGTAAATATGACAACAAGAGCAATAATAAAGACAGTTCGTATTTATTCAGTGTTTAGTATATGTCCTTCATGGATCAAGTCACCCTCGCAACAATCCTGCCGAGTGGTGCTGCTTTCCCATTTCATAGGTGAGAAACTGAGGTGCAGAGATGTCAAGTAACTTGCCCAGCCAAGGTCATAGAGCTTGCAAATGGCCCAACCAGTTCAAACCCAAGCAGTCTGGCTCCAGAAGCCATAGTCTTCTTCACTATAGTGCAGGGAAAAGCAAATTACAGCCCACTGCCTGTTACTATATGGTACGCAAGCTAAGAATGGTTGTGCCATTTTTAAAGGGTTGGTAGGAGTTGAAGAAGAATATTTTGTGACATGTGAAAATGATATGAAATTTAAGTTCTGGTATCCATAAATAAAGTCTTACTGGAACACAGCCACATTTATTCACATGCATATTATCTAGAGCTACTTTGGGGACAGAATGGCAGAGCTGAGCAGTTGTGACCCTATGGCCCACAAGGCTTAAAAATTCTTACTATCTGGTCCTTTTCAACAACTTTGCCAGTCTCTGCCGTAGTGCATGAAAAGCTGTCAGGCCCAATGTCTACTTTCTTATAAATCCTCGATAAATGTTGGCATTTGGAAAAACAAATTTGTCTCCTCCTAGTGCTGGAGCTGGTGCTAGTGCTATAACTCCAGACTTTCTTCTGCAAAGTCGAGGTTCTCCCATGCCAGACAGCCCAGTCCCCAATTTCAGGACCCCTGTGACAGCATCTGCTTGTAAGCCCCCTACCCCCACTGCCTCAAGGTCAGGGCTCCATCAAAGGCTATGTCTGGAGGCTTTGCTTATACTTGTGGAGGCCAGACTGGCAGCACTCCCCGAGGCATTCAGTAGCGGCAGATCGGGAGTGACTGCTCCAGGTGGACAAGCAGCATCTCCTGGGGAGCTGGAGGGACTCCAAATCCAGCTGCCTTGGAGGGGCTGAATGTATCAACAGCAAGGGATACTTGGACCGTGCCTAACCAGAGTGTTCCTCCCAGCCTGTAGGGATTGAGTTTCTGCAATTGGGGAACTTAACATCTAGCAGAAGAGATATGAACTGGTGAGAGGCTCTTGCTCATGGGCACCAGGAAATTGCACAAAAATATTTGGAGCACCATTTCTACGGCAAAACCTGGCCACAGCCCAAATGTTGATGGGCAAGAGAGTAAGTAAATAAATGTGGCTCATTCTGTTGCCTTCTTCAAATCTTTACTCAGTTGATACATTATCAAAGAGACCTACTCTGTCACACACACACACACACACACACACACACACACCCACACACACACACACAGACACACACAGTTTGAAAAGTAGCCAGTAAACAGTGAAATAAATATACATGGCTCCTATGGGGTCAATCTCTCTGGGAACCTCTGGCGCCAGTGTAGAACAAGCGTCATATCTGTCCCAACTGAGGGGCAGCATCCATTGATGGAAGGATGAGTCCTTGGAAGCTTTAATACTTTGACACTCTTCGTGCTGCTCTCAGGCCGAGGTGCCCCTGTTGCCAGAATAAACACCCTCAGGCAGAACGTCTTAGGCTTGTAGCTGAATGCCCAGAGACCTTAGGTGGCTTGTCAACACCAATTGCTACCTTCCGACTGGAGGCAGTGGTGACGTCTCCCTTCACCTCTGCTCAGCTCTGATTGAGAATGTGACAGAGTCCCCTGAGACTCTGCTCTGACACACAGATGAATGGATTCCCTCGGTCCCAAACCTCTATACGGAGGCATGCTCACTAAAATTTAACACAATAAGATTTCATGTCAGATGTTACTTGACCCCTGTCTCAACCAAAAATATCTCCATGAAATAACATTAAATGCCTAGAGTCCTGTGCCTTCTGAGATAAACTTTGTGAAAAATGCAAATCAAAGATGAACGAACTTACGTAATTATTATTTATAAGCCAATTGTCAAGAGTTTTGAAAATTATGTGGCCTAAATTTACTGTTTTAATATTATATGAATAAAATATATAAAATGCTGCAACTGAAAGAAAAAAATTTATTCCCTTTGGCCAAATAGCATTACATCAAGGAATATGTCCTTTGGATATAATCAGGAATGTAAAAATGATTTAAGAATAAGAATAATTATTGGGATACTTTTAACAATAGAGAAAATGGAAAGCAAACTTAATACCGAACCTTACAGTAAACATTAAATAATAGACTTATTACAAACTGTTTTTCAACCATTGAAATGATTCTTATAAAGAATTTTATATGACAATGTTTATGACATAATGGTAAGAGATAAAAAGTATATAGGAAGTATGATTCCACTAATGTCTCCAAAATGTATGCACGGAGAAGATACTGAAAAAATAACTAAAACTTAACAGTGGGCCATAGGAAAATGAGTGATTGATTTTTTAATCTGTATTTTCTACCTTCTCTGCAATGATCAGATATCACATTTGCACTAAGAAAGTCAACTCTAAAAATTAAGTAAGTTGGCACAGGATAGGTTAATTTGTCAAAGAATAGAGTAGATTCTAAAAGACGAGAATAAATAGACCTTCAGAATGAAAGACTCTAGGATCAGACGTTCTAACTGCACCGTCTACATTTTAATGACCTCTGGTCATAAATCACTGTTGAGTGCTTAAAAATTGTCAGATACATCATAAGAAGTTTAAAAGGTTTGCTCATAGTTATGCTCTTCATATATTCTCAGCATCTTTATTTTCCACATATGTCTTTATTCTAAAATAAGGGGGGATATAGACCTTAAGATTCTGTTTGTCATATCATTAATTAGTTTGTTAATGTGGATATCCTTAAATGAAGTTTTGCCCTATGAGTCATACTGCCCTACCATGTTGTTATTATTGAAATGCAAGATGCCCTTCACTAAATTGTAACTGATGATGAAGAAGCTAATTCAGGTATTGTAGGATGGTGGACAAAAGCGAGTTTAAATGAAAAGGATTTTATAAGGAATTTTATAGCCCCAAAGGGTTGTAAAAAGGGCCTTCTTTTTCTAGTATACAAATTCAGCTGTCTAAATTGTGTTTTGACACCTTATGTCATTCAATCATTGCAACATGGTGGTTTAATCCTTTCTGAAATCCTAGGCTCAGATAAGTTTACTTTCACAAAGTTGTGTAGTTGTTAATTGCTGGAGTCTGGCATCATATCTAGTTCTATGAAAATATGTTTGTCAGTGATATGGCTGCATTTTAACACGATTCCATCCAGTAGAACTCCAGTAGGTCAGACACAATTCTACCTTCTACTGTCCCTTGGTTCTCATTAAAGAGTGTCACTAAGTCATGACATCCCTTTTGGATGATTTTTCCACCTCTCTGGATTGCTCGAATAAGAAGTAATCTACTGGGAACTAGGAAGCAACTGGGCAGCTAGTCTCTAGAGCATGGCAGACAGTCGACGATTGAAGGGACAGTAGTCAAGCTTAGGTCTTGTCTGGTCAGGCCAGGCATGGGTTGGGAAAATGGCTACCTCTCACTAAGCCCGTAATGGGAGACAGCAATTAGGCTGGAGAAGAAAGCAAACAAGGCCCGGAGAGCTAAGGATCTCAACCCTTGGTCATGACTTTCTCCAGGAGATAGCTCAGAACCATGGACAGTTCCCAGGAAAGTAAATCTTTCTGAAGGAGACTTTGGTTCCAGGTCAGTTTTTTGGGGAAAACTTCTATTTCTTTGGAAAACTTCCTTTTCCCTCCTATGTCCTCAGGGTTCTCACGTGCAATGCTGGAAGAATGGAGCTGCAACTAGCAAAATAAGCTTTCTTCTGAAGATGTCCACACACATAAGATTTCCCAGATTATTGGACAGAAAAGCAGTCAATGTAACGAAGGATTCCATCAGATTGGGTGGGGGTGGGGGGCATACCTGGTTATAGTGCCCCTAAAGCTTTCATCTCCTGGGTCAGCTGTGACTCTGAAGTACTAACAATCCAGCCTCTTTTTTTTTTTTTAAGTTTTTGAGGGGATAAAATGTCATTTATTTCACAAATCTGATTCCTACAATGTACATATTTAAAAACTATTTATTATAACAGTATTGACTGTTCTTAACTTTCCGTAAAATTAGATTACTCCAATTGTAGATCCTTTTTATCTTCTACAGCTGGAATTATTAATGTACTTTTTCTTAAATCGCAAAATGAGTTTCTATGTTGTATGAGGTTTCTGTAATACAAAAAGTCCAGAATATATCTTCATAGATGGAATTATTTTTTTCTCTTAATTTGCAAGCCTCTGCATCAGGTTCAGATAATGGAAATTCTGAATCAGAAGTACAAAAAGATTGAACGGTCTCCATGCTACTGGGTCTAGTTACCTGTCGTTGGCAATATTTAGGTGCCGATAGACCAGCATTTTCCAAACTGTTTTACTTAACACTAGTCCAAGAAAAATCCTTGCTGAAGCAAGTGGTTGCAAGAAAGAGAAGTTTGGAAAACTCTGCCTTTCCATCATTTTTTGGAGAATTACACTGATCATTATATGTTGTGGATAAAGAAAGCATGTTTACGCTTTTCAACCGAGTATTTTCCAAATCCTTGAACCATAGAACTCTTTCTTTATAATCAGTAATAACCATTAATATCCCCCTGATCTAACGTTTACTGTAAAATACTATAAAATGGGATACCATTGAGGGGTCTAATGCATCTAATAGGAGATATATAACTCCTAATCTGAGAATCTATGATTTTTGCTCTCCTAGCTTAAATATTTACATATGCGATAGGGTCAACTTTAGTGAGAATTAAAAAATTGTATTTATGTCTTTAGTAAATAAAGCACTTTAGAATTTTGGGAACTATTTTTAATGGAAGTAATTAGATATAATAACACATTAAAAAGTGGCAGGTGTGTTAGTAGAGGCTTCAGACTCATGGGGTTTTCAAACCATAATTAAAATCTGTTAAATTGATAAACAATATGTTTTAATAATATTCTAGAGTAGAGTGTTCCAGTTAGATATGGAAAATAACCAAGCCAAACTGTTTTTAAAAATTCTTGGACTGAACTGATTCATGACCTTAAAGACGTTAGCGTCTTCTCTGAAGAATAAATTCTTATGAACATTTAAAAAACAAACAAGAGTGTTACAGCTGATATTTTTCCACTGGAAGGAGCGGAATGATTTATTTTGGATTCACTGAAGTGTACTATTGAATATTTCTGAATAGTATGCCAAGTATAAGAACCATAGTACTGTGTTTGCAGCTTCAACTTTGAAAGCAGTTTTCCAACTCATTTGTTGAAGAGTATTCATTTTCTGAGCCAAATGATGTAGCAAAAAAAAACTGTCCTCTGTATATATACAGCACTTCTTTTGGCCTTGGGTGCAGAAGACTGATTTAATACTATGTTCTCTTCAATTTGTAGAACACTGATTATTTTTGACCTACATAAGGCTCGCTCCTGATACACATATGTACATCTGTGTACATCTGTGTGTACCCCATCTTTTAGAATTTAATAAGTATATATGAATATGATATGTATATTCCAATATATTCATATATATTAATATAGTCCCTTTTGTAGTATATATAAACATATTGAATATATACAGTATACATATAATATGTATGTATTTATGTGAATATATATACATATATTTCATTTTTCTCTCTCTTAGGGAAGCACTAGAGATGTTTAGTCAAATTTCCATTCTTCAAACTAACTTGAAATGTTTTCTTTCTTTACACTTATGTCACCAACTCAATTCACACTTAGCTTCCTTTCTTTCACTTTGCTTTTATTTATAAAAATTCCTTTTTAAATTTAATCTTGTTCTATAAACTATTTACCTGAGTCCAGAGTGAAATCTTCCAAGTAAGTATATTCAGAGAAGTAGAAATT
The DNA here is from genome assembly GCF_000325575.1 of Pteropus alecto. NCBI lineage: Eukaryota > Metazoa > Chordata > Mammalia > Chiroptera > Pteropodidae > Pteropus > Pteropus alecto. The sequence goes on along the minus strand of NW_006431911.1, from coordinate 306,360 downwards.
GTATCCCCATCCTCTTCACCTTGTTCAGTCTCTCCCTCGTAGGTAATACAAGTTTTATTTTACTTTTTCTTTTAGTTTTTATTCTATCCTCCTATTGGTTTTTAAACATAAGCACGTGTATGTGTATGTCCATGTATATGTCCTGTTTTGAAAATCAGCAGTAGCCTACAAAATATGCTTTGTTCCATGTTTTTCACTTCACAGTATATTCTGGAGATACTCCCCAGAGCCGTATAAGAGCACTGTTCACCCCATTTTCCAGTCGTAGAAAATACTGATGGACATTTGGGTTTCTTCTTATCTTGTGCTACTACAAATAGTGCCATGCAGTGCCAACTTCATGAGATCCATTCATATCCCAAAATATACATCTAGCCCATTGCTTAACCGCAGTAACGCACTCCATGTAGTGTAGCCACCATTTTGCCTCTCCTCCAGTCCTGTCTTCAGGATAGCCTTCAACCCCCTGCCATTTACTCAGGTCCCCAGGTCCTTACCCCGACCGAAGCTGTAGGTGGCACTGTTCTTACAGGCACAGGTCTTGCTAGATTTCATAAAAGACTAGCCCCATGAAAGGTGGCTTCTTAGTTGTGTCCATTCTCTTGCCCAACTTCTTCATGAAGAAGCATTTCAGGAGCAACTAATATGTACTTTAAGTATTAAAAATAGTTGTGCTTTTCACAAATGGCCTGAGTTTATCTAAAGGATAATGTGAGTTGTATACATGGCTAAATTTCCCTTGGCATTTGCTTAAAGAAAGTTTAGTAGCAAATTTATGACCCGCTCATAGCAAGTATATAAAACTACATGGTTGTATTTTTCCTTGTTTTCTTAAACTAATTTTTTTTAAATCAGCATTATGGTGGACATAGTTTTTTAAAAGATCAAATCATTCTAGTTCTACAAAGCTAAAGTCTTGCTGCAACACACCTATTTCATATCCAGGCTGTCAGCATTCTAGAAGGACAGACGCAAACATACCATGTTATTCCATTTAAGAGGATGTTTACAAACATCAGTGCCCTCGAAAAATGATTTGGACCACAGGTTTCCAACATTCTACAAAGCACATTTCTCACCAATAATGACATTTTGAGGGGATTCCTGGAATGAAATAGTGACCTGACCCGAGAAGCCGTGGGTTCAAGGGGTTTATATAGGAAAATATGAGTCACAGAAGGCAAATCCCTGCGTCATAATTTTATAGCTCGGGGGAAAAAACAGAGTATTTATCTTGGGTTTTTTTCTTCATTGTGTTGCATTTTTGTATTTGTAAATCAAAAGACATATTAAGAGATATAAACAGATTTCAGAACTTGTTAAGTAGTCAACTCTGCTTTAAAGAATGTATTGCCCGCAAGAGAGAAACATCGTATATACATGTATGTATATTTATATTTAATAGTATGCTTTAGTTTGTGTTCATTTTCATAATGAAAATACAATGCAGGAAAATCTGTCTATGTATAATATAATGGTTCATATAAACTTTTATCATATACAAACATAATTTCCTTATCCAATATCATTGCCAAATTAGCTATGCTATGGAAGGGGATTTGGGGATACCTGACAGAGGTAATCCCCAAAGCAGGACGCACTAGCACATTCAGGAGCCACTGAAATGCAAACTATGGTGGTTCATATGCAAAAGAAGATCTCTGAAGGCTGTCTTGAGTCCCAGTTTTCAGATGGTAGCTGTGACCTATTAGTGACTTAAGAAATCAATTCAAGAAGTCACTACCTGCATTTTAAAATATAACCTAGATTAAAATAGAGTGCATTGTTTTTGGTATAAATGTTGTTTTGGAAGCCTTTTGTTTCACTATAAATAAACATGTATATATTTGCATAGTAGGTCAGAAAGGAAAATGTATTTCTTCTTGTATTCTTGGGGGTGGCAATCAAGAGTCAGAAAGCCGCTGCTCTGGCTGGCTGTGGGTCACTAGCCACCCCACTCTCTGATCCCCAAAGGCCATTTTCTCTCCATTCAGAACCAAAGCTGCATCCAAAATATCTACCATCCACTTCCCTCTCCTTCTCATTACTTTTCTTCTTTCCTTTAAAAATCATGTCTCTTGACTTCTTGATTTGAGGCCAAAAAAAAGGATAGAAATCTATCTTATTCTCATCCTGTCAGTGAGCCTCCCCCTCCACCTTCAATTCCCACATAACTGGTGAATCCTAGGGCGTCAGGGTGGAATTAGGGCCCCTTGTGTATTTTCTACTATGTTTGTCAGTTCACACACCTTAAAAGTTCTTTCTACCCACTGCTTTTTTGTTGTAATTAGCTTTTATAGTATTACGGATGTCAGGAGACTTCATTATAATTTATATGTTTTTTGAGATTGAATATATAAGTTCAATAAAATATATATCACTCCTTTTACTAATCTTCACACCAGATTGAAATATTGGAAAAATATAGCGTAGTATGGCTTAAGATAAACTGATGGATTCAGAAGCATTCCTCTAGGAGGGGAAGAAAAATAATTCTCCCTCTACCTTTCTAGGTTCTTGGCTGAGACCCCTCTGTGATAAAAGACAGATTAGCAGGAGAAAAACAAACAGAAGTTTAATAACACGTATTCCCCCTGTATTCATGGGAGAGACCCAGGAAAACTGAGTAACTCCCCGAACTGACCCAAGCCACCCCCTTAAACACCTTCTCCAGCTATTGACAAAGGACGATGTTGGGGGTTGGAGGAGCCAGTTGTGGGAGGTGACCAGGAAAAGTACAGTAAACAAGGATAAGGTTGTTGTGCAGACTGAGGTCTTATTCATTGATTAGAATTTATGATTTAGTTATCCTTCCTTTCCTGTACAGAGAGGGAGACAGCCTTAAATGGAGATCTCCCTTACAAAAGAGTAGCTTCTCTGTTTTCAGATTCTTCTGTGTCTGCTTTTTCACAAAAGAATCAGCTCAAAATAATCTTTATGCCAAAGAGGCATATTTTGAGGAGGCATAGTCTGCTGAACTGAGGCATATTAACATTTTTAAGAGTTTATTTGAGCAAAAATCGATGCAAATCAGGCAGTGCCACACCACAAGTGGTTAAGAGCGTTCTGCTGACAGGAGCCAGGGAAAGACTTATACGGAGAAAGTGTTAAAGCAAATAAAGGAAATTATTGGTTGGCTACAGCTTCGAGCCCAGCTGGCTGTTTGTGATTGATTGTCCTTAGCGGTTTCATTTTGTAACCCTGAGGCATTTACAGGCCCCTTTGTTTATTACTTTTACAACTTTCAATCTCTTGAACCAAGGGTTTTGCCTGTTCAGGAGGAGGCTGGGCTAGAAGGATAAGACAATAAATAGTTTCCGTAAGCTTTCTATGGATCTAGTTCTGTAATATATAGTGTGAACTCATTTAATTTTCACGGCATCTTCTGGGCTTGGCATCATTTACCCCTTTTTTTCAGAAATGAGACTACAGACTCAGAGATGAAGCCATCTGAAGTCATATAGTTAGTATATGGTAAAAACAAGATTTGATGCTAAGTCTGAAGGTAGTCGCTTGTCACCACATCATGTGCAATAAGAGATAAAGAGCACAGCAAACTTTTGCACATTCTTCCCCAAGTCGGCAACTAAGCCATTCATGCGTGATACTAACAGCTACTGTTTGTAAATCCCTTTATGGGCTGCAATGAACCTGTCTGTGTTTCATTTGATCTGCATAAGGTTGATTGCTCATGCAAAACTGTCATATGCCTTCTTTCCCTTCTAAAAAAGTTGAAGATACATTATTTGGAAGTGAAAAAGAATTGGGTCATGCCCAAGTCCTTGATAAAAAGTGAAGAAAGGAAAATGGCCTGTAGACGTTGAGATGAGCAGAGCTGTTGTTCTGTCAGTGAAACAGTGGCTGTGCTTATTATCTGTCTCTGCAACTGTTCGGTTAAAGTGAAACCAGACATTTTGTGTTTTTAGCTTAAGTGATCTGCCTTTAAAATATAAACCGTATTTGCTCAACGATGTCTGTTAGAGCATGAGAGATGGCAACTTTTTTCAAAAGGCATTTTGTTTTAAATAGGAGATAGCAGAGAGAAAAAAAAAAACAGAATTTTTTCCTTTACACACAAGAAGGCCAAGCATTAGCGATGTCTTTCCGGAAACAGCAGCCTTAGTTACTAAATAAGCTTCTTAGTCAATTAAGGAAAGCATTAAAATAACCTCTGAGAATGAACAGGGCAAGTTCAAGGCATGGCACTACTGTATCGGTGTTATGCTTGAATTTTATACCGGCATCCAGATTTGAACCAGGAGGAATCAGTTAAATGTCAGAATTTAAAATTTTGAAACTGCCAAAATTGGCTTATTCATTACCTAAGATAATTCTTAAGCACAGAAATGTTATTTGGGCTGCACGTCCCACACCCTGCCAAATTTAGATCGAGAAATGTTTTATTGGTTAATCGACTCAGTAATAAACCTTCTAGCAAATCAGTAGTGCCTTTGAGAAAACAAAAACAGAAAAGAAATGTTGGAGAAGTGGAAAAGATGACTTATAGAAAGGATTAGATAAAGTTCAAAGAATTAACAAGTACATGGGAGGTTGAGAAATGAAGCAAAAGACCTTTTTAGTTAGGGCAACATTGTACGTTATGTCCAAGTCGCCATATAACTCTTATTTGAGAAAGAATCTACCTTCTTCAAATAAACAGTTACAGAAGCGTGTGTAGTGTTGGGGATTTGTGATTCGCTTGGTTGAACAATTACTTTAAAAGGTAAATTTAGAGAAAAGAAAGATGATGTCTTCAAAGTAAATTTGGTTCTCTGAAGAATAAAATTGTCTACTCTTTTCACTATGTCTCCTTGTTTTCAGTTCAGCAAACCTAAGATTTTGTTCAGAGAGAAAATAAGAGTTTTCTTTTACAGATGCTTTGCAATGACAGAGTACATTCAAAGAGATGATTTATTGAGTTTGGGAAGTGACAGGATTTGTTTACTAATAATTCATGATACATTTTTCAAAATCCACTGAAGAATATATTGATTTAACTCTCACAGTAAGATATCAGGCAGTATACATATGATTAGGAACTGTTCCTCTTTAAATATGAAGGTCTGAGTTTCCATAACTAATAGTTTTTCCCTTGTCAAAATCTGTATTTGAATACATACTTCTGTTTTCTTATCTGAAGTTGATTTATCTTAGAGTTGCTAAAACCACATACAACAGAGTTTGAGAACCAAAGGACATACAAAATGGACAACCCAGATTGATGGAGGGAAAAGGGAGTCTGCAAGAGAACATATAGAAGGAACCCAAAAAACCCAGAGTCACCCCAGCAATCTCCAAGGAAGGGTGTTGAGTAGACTTTACAGTGATTTGAGTTTATAACAGTGATTAGTTTTAAGAGAAAAAATAATAGTGCATAATTTATTTAAAAACTGCGAAAAAGCAGTAGCATACATAAATTTTAGAGCTAAAAAAAATTGTTTCATTAGCTGCATATATTTATTATGTCCAATGAATCTCAGTGAATTCTTGCTGCATAAGTCTGACATGATATGTGTTTGGATAATAATTAGCGTGTATATATATATTTTTGCCACTTTGTGGCATCTGAGAGTATGAGTTCTCCCTAGTGTTTGCATGTTCCCTTATCTTGCTTGAGGGCTCTAACACTAATTTCTCAGTGAAATGGAAATTGTGAATATTATTTATCTACTTTTTCTTTCTATGGGCTTTGAAAAAATCAGTAAGTCTAAATGTCTGAAAGTCTCTTCAGATAGTTCTACTTTTTCAATCAATCGAAGACTGAAAAAAATTCAATATATTATTCATGATCAAAACAGTTTTTGAAAAATATATAAATAGGTTGAAAATCTTTTCCCACTGAACCCTATGTTCCCCTTGGATGTATAATTCTTACAAAAAATTTCCTGAGCTACAAGTCATGATAAATTTCAAACTTCAGAAATCTTGTATTTCACCTCAGAGAATTTTCTGCTTCTATGAAGTGATATTATATATTGTAAACAAACTTATATTTAATTTTTCTGCAGGATTCTGAATGAGCAATCAGGTCACATGATATCTTTAACACAATCATATTGACATATTAATGAATATATCTGTCCTATGCAAGGCACTATTCTAGGTTTTATAAAATATTTTTCAATGACCTTTGTTCTCAAAAAGCTTAAAATCTAGTTATCATAAACACAAATTAGTCATATAAAGTAATGTGTGATGCATACCAAGTACAGGAGATTGGCAAAGTCCTGTAGGAGTTTGAAGAAAGGATCGTTATAATAGTTTATATTTATCTGTTCCAGGCATCATGTTAATTCCATCTTCCCAGCAGCCCTGAAACACAGTTTCATTAGTCAAAACTCTTCTGGTTACAAGTGACAGAAACTGCCACTCATACTGGTTTGAGAACAAAGAGGGCTTTGCTGGCTCATATGTAAGGGCGGAGCTGGATCCAGGCCCTTCAACAATGTTATCAGGAGCTGGGAACTTCTGTTTTCCTCTGGGCTGGCTTCATTTCCAGGCAAATTCTCTTGGCCACCATCAGTCTCCGGCTTACATCTTGCAAGCTTTGGGAATGGCAGCCAAGACTGCCAGTGTCTCTTTCCCAGTGGTCCCTCCCACACAAGAGTATAGGTCTAACAATCATCTCTTTAAGCAATAAAAAAAGAAAGAATCAAAGGATTCTACTTCATTTTCCATTAGTTTAATATTCGTTCACTTAATATCCATGATTTAGGATTAAAACCCTGCCTCACGTTTTTATAAAGTTTTACTGGAACACAGCTACATGTGGTTTTTCCCCAGAGAGGTTTGAAATGAAATTCTTCTTTCTACAACTTGAAAATAGTATTTCCTTAAGGTTCTGTGTCTTCTTACATGGATTTCCTCTTAACTGTTTTACAAAGAAGGGCAGGACCTAACTGAAATGATATAGTCAACCCCTTTCTAATGTTCTCCACTGTGATCTCGAGGGAATTTACCCAGGTCGCTGATTTCTGGTACTGGCCATAGGCAAACATATCTCTGGTCCCATTTCCCTCATCTGGACAATTATGAAAGTACTTGCAGTCTACTTACCTCTGAGACTTCTTTCTCGATCTTTGAGGAACTGAGTGTGAAGTCATTTTAGCTCCTCGGGAGGAAAACATGTGCAAAAGGAGTACCAAGTGTTATGATTAATTGCTTTATTCTTTTCAGATGGTGTTAGTTGAAAGAGGAAATGAAATGAAAGACAGGAAATTGAGCTGAAAATTCACATAAACACGCACCCTGTGAACCGCCTTGCATGAAGAGTCCCAGAGTGAAACACCATTAAAAAAACAGATTTGGCTAAAATCTGACTTGGGGCTTTGTCTGAGCAGAGGTAAATCTTGGTCTAGCTTTTATTGGCAGGCAATAAATAAGGTAAAGACATTTCCTCCAAATGAAACCTTGGAGCTCAGTATGTTTGGTGCTTCTCACCCGGGGCGATAATCAAATATTTGAACAACATTGACAGCATGGGCACAGACAAATCATGGGGTACCTGCCAAAAACAACAGGTATGACCAAACCAGTGGGTACCGATGGTTTTCAGTGTTGAGTCTGAAACTGTGCAGGATGTGAAATGTTACTCTCAAGCTAACAAATCAGCCTGTCACAGTTATATGTTTGTAAGTGTGTCTACACACACACACACACACACACACACACCCCATACACACACATGAGACCTCTGGATCAGAAACAGGCTGTAGCTCACAGGGTAGTTTTCTCAAAGCCCCAATTCCTTCCAAGGCAATTCGGTGAAAGCCAGACGTACCCACCTGTGTAGAGAGGTTTTGTACCACAAGCGAGGAACTCCGGAATTACGAAGCTCCGAGCTTATACAGGAAGTGCTGGCACAATTATCCATCCTCCCCTCCAGAGAGAGAGGATGACATAGGTCTGAAAGGTAAACAAATCCTCTCTGGGGAGGAGAGAGGAAGGTCTCTATACGTCTCCACTCCAGAATGCAAACACAGGGCTCTGGGGAGATACAGGACACTATGTCACTACCAAGGGCTCATTCATTCTTTAGGGTTGCTATTCAGTCATCCTTTAACCCAGATGCCAGTGCTGTTTTAGGAATTCCTGACCTTGCAGAAATATGAAAATATTCATGGAGCATTATTTCTTGACATCCAGCATTAGCAGCCCAACAGAAATCCTAGGGAACTTGACTTTCCCCTAAATGCTGATGGGTCTGGAAAACTTCCCAAGCAATTGTTCCCCATCCTGTCCTGACAGTGGGGTTGGGAACCCCCACTGTAAACTGTGTTTTTAGGTAATGTTAGATGTGGTTGGGAACTGAGTGGTAGTAAGAGCACATCGTCGAGGTTATTGTTGGATGATACTGTGTTTTCTTAGCATCACACTTATTCTACATGGGGTTTACTTTCCAGATCGGAATAAGTGTGCTGCTTTAAATATTGCCATAACCAGAGATTAACGGATGATAGTTTTTGAAATCTAAATGGCACAGATTTCTATTTTAGGGTAAAATAATGACAGATGATGGAATATGGGCTAGTAGAATTTATTCTATCTGGCAAAAAAAAAATTATTCAGCAATGTGTAAAGACGCTATTTAGTTCTAAGTATCGATGCTATGTAGGTACAGCATTTTCTACCAAGAGATGATGACCCTTAACTCAGAACCTACAGTATCACAATTTAATGTTTAATTTGACAAAGCAGGCGCTTATGGTGTATCATAAATGAGTTTTAAACTCAGTAAGTCATTGTACTTGGAGTCGATAAGTAGGATCAACACTCAGGTGAAGGCACGCGACTCCTACCCTGATAAACTGGAAGAGCCATTCCATTCTCCAGTGAGAGGGAGCTGCGCTCCTTGGAGGAATGGCTGGCTGGAGGACCGGAACAGGGAAAATACAAGATGAGCCTACAGCTTCTCGTAGTGCTGGAAAGTAAGGAAATGGTAAAAAGAACAAACAAACCAGCAAAGAGTCACAGAAGCCAACCTGAAAGGGTGCCCGATGATCAAAGCTGGGAAATTTGAGCAACAAAATCATGATGTAGTATTGCAGTACAACCTGATGGAAATTTTAAATAGACACAATATCGAATATATGATGTAAATGAATGATTTAACAAATAAAAGAATGGGAGAGATGACAAATCTTACGGAGCACCAAATAATTGACACCAAATAATTGATGCAAATACTTCTGCCCTCCAGGACGTGGCGCTTAGCCACGCCTTTCACCTCCCTGAGTGTGTCATATACTTTTTGACTTGCTTCCGAAGAGTAGAGTATGAAAAGATGTAAATATTATTAACTTCATAGTGCAGAAAGTTGGCAAGCACTGCATCGGCCAGGTGACCAAGGTTAGCATCATCAGCGATGTCATGTTGAGAGCGTGTGCCGCTGACGTAAGGTAACAAGAAAGACGTGTCACCTCAATGTTATTCTTTCCAAAAATCTGTAACCTAGTCTGATCATGGGGAAAATGTCAGAGCAACTCAGTGTGAGAGACATTTCATCACATCCAACCAGTACTTCTCAAAACTGTCAAGGTCATGAAAAATAGGGAAACACCCAGAAACCATTACAGACCAGAGGAGACTAAAAAGACATAATGACCAATGGACAGTGCCACCCAGAAATGTATCCTGAACCAGAAAAGGAACATCCATGGAAAAACGGATGAAATCCATATAAAGTCTAGAGTTTAGTTAACAGCAAGGTCAGTGTTGGTTTTTTTAGTGGTGGCGGTCGGGGAAACTGGGTGAGGGGTCAGGAGGAACTCTCTGTGCTATCACTTTAACATTTCTACAAACCTAAACTTGTTTCCAAAATAAAAATTGTATTAAAATGATGGGGTGAAGCTTTCACCCATTAATTCTGTGATGCAGTTTCCTTCATTATATTAGTCATTCCAGAGGTGGAGCATTGAGTAATTGGAAGGCAGGGACTGAAGGCTTTCTCCTGTGGCTCGACCCAGTATCTCACACAGAATGTCAACACACTATAGAATCAAATTATAATTCAGTAAGGAACGATATGAAGACAGTAGTCCCTTGAAAACTGAAGGAAATGAAATGCAGCCACTGCAGAAAAAAGATGTGTAACTGGTTTCGCCCCCTCCATGATATTGCTCAGGTTTGAGTTTGCTTGTCCTAGACCACCCCCAACCTCCAGCCAACCCTACCGAAGACTCAGATCTTCCTAACAATTTTTAAATTTTTGATTCCGTGCATTTTTGTTTTCTGTATATGATTTCTAATCTTACCACCCTGACCGCATCCTGAATCCTCAGTAGTAACATGCTTACATGGTTCTTACAAAAGAATTCACTTTAGAATATCACAAGCAACACGATATCGTAATATGAATATATGGATTTTCTAGTGTGTGATTATTTGCATCAAGTTGACAGAAATGAAATGAAGGACAAATAAATATTTCCCCCATGGAATTGAAAGAAAAGTTAAAAAAAAAAATAGGAGCACTAAAAAGAAATGTCGTAAATTTCTAAAAACATGCAGGAAATTAAAATAGATAAATTATTGATCAGAAGTCTTTATTTCACCCTTCTCTTGAGGTGGGAGGATAGGGTTTTTTACACAGCAAATTGTCTTCATAACTGCCCACTCTTTGAATTTAAGAACTGTGACTCTTTGGGGAACGCTTTTGTTTGAGGAGTATTTGGAGAACATTTAGAAAGGAGCAAAAAATATCATTTCCCCAAGATCACACACCAAACTGTTCCTCAAACGTAGCTCTGAGTGGTGAGAAAGCCACCTTTCTCTCCTTTATTTTTTAATTTAGTTTTTTCAATGACACCGAACATTCAATATTATTTTCTAACATCATAAATTATATAAATATCGAGCCATCTTCCTTTTCTCACTTGGAATCTGAGCATCTTGGTTATAACCCAAAGTTCAGCGTACAGAAGTGGGAATTAATGCTGATTTCTCTCAGTCCACTTCAATATATTCTTCCCACAGAGATGGGTAAGCTATTATACATTTTCCTCTTTGTCTTATTTTGAAAAGGAAATACGTTTGTTTGGGGGTTTTTTTTCTCCACCGAATTCTCCTCTCTCAGCTAGTTTCTGTCACGCACCGCCACCTTCTGAACTGCTGGTGATTTCCATTGTCAGGGTTACTATAGTAAATAACTGAATTCTTTTCTGGGATTCAGAGGAAGGTGGACTTCTAGTACATTTCAGCTTCAAGGGCAACAGATTTGCACACTATTCATTTTCGGCAGCCCTCCACTGCTGGTTGTCCTACAGCCATTTGGATTTAAGATCAGAGTTTTATTCGAAGTGAAATATCTACATCCCTTTGTAATGTTTCTGTGACATAGAATGGATTTTTCTGAGAAAATAAACCCTAAAAATCCGAGCTCTCTTTAAACATTTATTCATGCATGCGTGCATGCACTCGTTAATTCCTTAAACACTTAGGGGCTGCTATGTGCTGGCTGGTAGGATTAAAAAATGAATGAACTGATGGGCCCTACACTGAAGAGGTTACTCTCCCAAGGAAGGAACCAGTATACAAGAAGATGATCGCAATACAATGTGGCCAGCGCCGACTCAGAGAAATGAGCGGGAATGGAAAAGGTTGAGTAGATGGTCAGTCCCACGTCAGGCATAGGTGTTCCCTGTACTAGGATTGGTGGCCCAGGATCTTAGTGAAGGGCCATGTGGGATGGTCATGGAGAGGATGGTTTGGGACGGGTTCTGAATAGCCTACTCAGCTACATAGGAGACAATTGGACTTTTTCCTCTATGGCTTATCATCCAACAGAGGTTTTTCACCAGTAATGTTACATGGAAAGTATCGTTTCAGAATAACATCTGAATATCCTTGGCTATTTCCAGAATGACCCAATTATGTGTATTTAAAGAGTTAACGCCATTTCTAGAAAAACTGATTGTCTGAAAAAGAAATCTAATGACAAAACATCACCAAATGGAGAGGCCTCTTTGCTGCCCTCCAGAGGCCATCAGGGGTCAGTGATTTTGAAAAAATAGCCTCGAATCCACCATATACTTCATTTTGTTCACTAAAAAGATATTAGCTGTAGGAAAAGTTTAAGATAACCACATCGATATATAGCTACTAGAGTGACAAATTGATACAGAAATGTATCAATTTGTTAATTCCTTGCATTTCAGAATCTTTTAACTTTAAGTTCTGTAGTTCATATAGTTTTCCAGCGTGCTTTATGTATCTAAGAGACTTGTCATGCTTTATAAACTCTAAACTGGCAATAACTGTTGCGATTAACAATAATTGTTTCAACATTTAAATAGATTAATGTTCAAATACCAAAACGAATTTGAAAGGCCAACTGGGAAAACATTTGCAATACACGCAATTAATAAAAAGTCTTCATTAATTTCTTGCTTTATTTAATTAATAAATCTTAAAGAGTTTTCCATATCCCGCTCTCATTCTTTTTAAACGCTACATAGAAATTTAGTTTTTAAATGATTTTCAAGTCATAGATAAATCCGAATTTTGTATGCCATTAAAATATTTAAGGATGCACTAGAAACGGTTAACACCGATTTGGGGGCAATGGGCCTGGGATTTGGGTAACTTGGGTAAGATCCATATTTTCCATTTTATAGTCTTCTGTAGTATTCAGATTTTTCTCTTAAAGCATGTTTTATTTCCATCATTTTAGAAAGCCGACCTAGGATTATGAATTAGCAATAACAAGTATGACATCATTTGATTCCTACTCCGTGACTCCAACTATGCAGTATGGCTCAGCTACAAGGGTGATGGACATTTCAGAGTTACATGGTCTACAAAATCACATCTACTATTTAAATACGGAAGATAGTACTGGAGAGTGAAATTTCAGAATATTTCAAGTGGAAATTTAGGTAAATTGTGGTAAAGAAAACTAGTTATGCTAATGGAAGGTTGTATTAAAATACTTTTAAGATGGAAATCAGGTGACTCAGAGTTTAAATTGTCTCCCTTGATCCTAGGCATTAAGATATGTTCTTCTCTATGGCTCGGTGTATCAGTTGGCAAAATGAGAATGATTCTATTCACCTGTATCAGTGGGAGAGCGATATTTTTTGCCTACTCTTCGAAGTCTGTAAGGAATTCAGCTGGAAACTTGAAAACAGAATTTTAAAGAGATGAACTCCTAATTTTCTGTTTGCTGTTAGCTTTTACTTGGAGTTTGCATTTGTGGAATAACATATCATTTAGTTTATATATTTCTTTCTCTTGGTCTAGTAACATAGGAATTTAGTTTAAAAACCGAAGACTTACCAGTGGAAGGAACTGAGCACTAGTAAATGTGCTTAAACCAGAGAAATTTGAGCAGTTACTCTGGATGGTTCATTCTGAAGGTAAATGTAGCATATTCTACAGCAATACGTGGGACAGCATTAGCATACAATAATTACTTCATAAATACCCATTAAAAGATAATTTTCAAAACAAGGTAAAATCACAACTCTTATACAGATATAGAATGAACCCGTGGCAGATTTTATTTAAGTCATTACTGAGGAAATTGCTTTGATGATATGACCACTCTAAAGAAGAATCCAAAGGAAAGACTCAGGTGTCGATGAGGAATACAAAAGCGAACATGTGAATGGCGGCAAACTTAGCTTCCGTAGTGGGGGAGGGAAATTAATAATAGAACCTCCCTTACAGGACAGGATAGAATTTACACATCTATCTGTGGACAAAAGTGATTTTTCCATTGCTGTCAGTTATCCCCAATTTACGGAGTTGTTAAATAGCTCCCACAGAATCAGAATCAGACTCAGGTGAGCGAGAGGGCAACGCACAGTTTTGTACTGAAGTGCGATTTCCCACCCCTAGCCTATTTTTGATTGATGTAGCAGTGTTCGTGATCATGTGCACATTCGTGCCCTCTCTTGAAGAACGCTATTTTTCTGGTGTCGAGGAGAGTAAGACCCAAGAAAATTTAGCGAGGACCGTGGTCACTCTGGCCAGTGACAGAGCTAAGGAGAACCTACCTGTCATCTCTGAGCCTGGTCTGCCCTCGCTGCTGAGATTACTGGTTGGTTGAGGATCCGAGGGTAGTTAATGTGATAACTACATATGATCTTCTCCCAATGAATGGGGGAGGCAAAAGCCATTTCCTGAATGCCTGCTTGGCCTTGTATAGTCCTAAACTCATTTAAAGCTCGCGTGAACTTCAGCTGAGAAAGCAAAGTCATATAAGTGGTCCAGTAACTCTCCAGCTCTCCAACAGGGAGTGCAAAGCTCAGGAATCTGCCAGCCTGACCCCCCAAAAACCCTGCTCTTGCACCTTTATAGGAATAATACTCCAATCATCATCATGCCTCTCAATGAATTTGGGGAAAGAGGAATAAAAATAGTTTGATTTTTTTTTGTTGTTGTTTTAATGGTTGAAAGGGAAGAATATTTTGGGAGGGGAAAAAGTTAGGTAAAACTTGTCAAATTTTTTAACATCACCAGTATTGCCTAAATTCAACTCACTGCAATTTTTTGAGCCCTACTTTGTGTCAGGGCTTGTCCAAGGAGCTTTCGATTAACTTGCCCTGTGACGTAGGTACTATCCCCATTTTACAGATGAGAAACTGAGGTGCTGAAATGTTAAGGGGCTTCATACATCAAGCCAGGTTTGGGTGATTTCCTGCTTTACTCTGCAGGAGTGTCCTTCCTAGTCCATCTCCAGGTCCCACCCCATGTCCCCCAGTGGCTAAATGTTCTCCAGCAGCTTAGAACGTGGCATTTCTAATTTTTCCCAACTTTGTGTCCCTGGGTTTTCCTCATCTGACCTTCACCTTGAGAGCC
>NW_006431911.1:278868-291511 GCF_000325575.1 Pteropus alecto | reverse complement strand
CCCTCAGAAGCACTTTCTCTCTTGCCTAGCTCACGCACCCAGTTAGAGACCCTCGCCTCCCAGTACCTCTTCTGGCCCTCATGGGACTCCTTTGCAGCTGATTCTCCATAGCCTTTCTCTTCTTCCATAGTGAAGAAATGCCCAGAGGTCCCTGTCCCTCTACTGGGGAGGGCAGCTGTCTTAGTCTTAGAGACACCCCCATCCCCCACCCTTGTAGGACAGGGAAGGTGTCATCACACACCTCCAGCGTTTGCATTCAAAACAATTCCCCCCAGGAGGTGGAAAATAATCTCTTTCCTTTCCTCATCTAAATCCAGCAACAACCAGGTGGTTCTCTGGATTTGCTCCCTGCCCGAGCTGCCTTAGGTTAAATTCAGGTCTCTTTTTTAAAAGGGGCTCCCATGGGGAACCCAATATGCCCCGAATACATTTCAGTTGCTTCAGTTACCCCGGGTCTGAGTCTTTGCATGATGCTCTCAATTCGTACTCATCTTCTGTGTAACTTTTAAAAATCAAATAGCATTTGTAGTTGGCCAAGGACTTTTACATTGTTATCCCATTCGGAAGCAAGTAAATTTCCCAAGCGTCGTCAAGAGGTGAAGCCACTTGCCCTAGGCAAGGCTACGGTTTTAGCCAGGTAACTCCACGGTCCCGTCCACAGGTGTTTTAGGGCAGCATCCGGTTTGTAATCTCCTTGAAAAAGCTCAACTCCACTCTTTCTGACCTTTTCTTATGAAATGGGTATCTACCTTCAGCTTTTTTCCTCAGAACCTGGTGACAAAACAGGAAGCACTTTATCTTAGTAAATAAAAATAAACACCACTTTTGTTTTCAATGTCTCTAAGTCATCTGCATCCAAACCACAACTTTGAGGTCAAGATTCTTTACCCAGTTTTAAGCCTGACCTTAATTTCTTGAACTATTGAGCTCTCTCCTCCCACAGTGAATAATTCACTCTTTAGCCAGGCGTGCCTGTGAAAAATTAAATGAAAACTACATAAATGATCACAAGAAAACCCCTTATTAACTAGCATATAAAACATCTTTATGTTATTAAAACATATTTATTGCTGATAGCTATTGTTATGGCAGCAATTTTATTTAAACGTTTGGCACACTAGACAAAGTCTGGGCTGCGTATAATTTTTTGTAAGTGTGATTTACACGATGTTGAACATGACAGTGCCTGAGTGAGAAATAAACAAGTGTGGCGTCCCCCCCAACCCCCTCTTCCCTGTCTGATTTCTCCTTCCTCGTAGAAGCCATTTGAGGCTTTCTATCTTGATGAACTGTGTCTTGATGATTGGACAACACGGCTCAGAACAGTCATTCTGTCCCATAATTGTAGATGAAAAATTTTAATTCCACTCTGTAATTGCCAATAATCAGGCCATCTTCTGACTTTTCTGGAGTGTTCAATTAGAAGCTCACGGCCCTCTTTCTTAGCCTTCCAGTGAAGCATCTATTCCTGACTTGTCGCCATCCAAATGGTTGTGTCTATAGTTCCATGATATGATACATACTCTCAGATTTGGAGAACTTTGAAAAGGAGTCGCCTAATTCCTGTTGTTCCTTGATTGTAAATTTCCGGGCTCTAAGGCTGTGGTCTGCTAATCAAGAGGTCACTGAGGTTCTAATTTGCTTCAGAAACGGTTCTTTTTTTTTTTTCCTGACTTTAAGCTGTTATAATTTATTATGATTTTAAGGATATCTTTTTCTGTCTTCAAAAGAGAAATATTTTTCTTTCTTTTTTTTGCAATTACAGTGGACATTCAATATGATTTTATATTAGTTTAAGGTGTATAGCATAGTGGTTAGATGTTTATATAATTTGCGAAGCAGAAAGGGCTCTTTTGTGTGGTCAGGAGTGAACATTGGTATAAAATAATAGTGATTTTGTTTCTATTTCTTTTTTCCAAAGGGAGTATTTCCTAAAGCAAAGAAAATAGCATGAAATTATGAACAAGATTCATTAGGTTTTTATTTCACATATATGAAATTCTGAAACTTCTCGTCTTGTTTTAAAGTTTCTCCAAATGGCTTTCTAAAGAAGGGAGTTCCTGGTCCCCAGATGTCATGCATTATATACCCCTGGAGGTTTGCAGTGTGTCCCAGACTTTTCAAACCTATGGTGATTCTTGCAACAACAACAAAAAAACCCATTTGGCTTTCTCTTACTTTTCTTAAGCTTAGATTAACCCATTGTCTCCCAGCTAACTGTGAGACCCTGTTTTCAAGTGACAGATATTAAACGTAGCTTATAATGCACTGTCATTTTCAAATCTTATTATAAACATATTAAGGCAATTATATTAGGGTTCTGAAAACTCCTTAAAAGATATGATTGCAGGAGAAGTAATTATGGTCCTGTTCAAGAAAACAGAATAAATGCTACCTTTAGAAAAAGGCATCCCCACATGCTAAGATGAAAATTAAAGATGAAGTCATTCTTTAAAACATGCCTTCTCAGCTGTGACACCGCTGAATATTCGAGGCCAGATGCTTCTCTGTGATGGGCCGCTGTCCTGTGCACTGAGGGATGCTGAGCAGCATCCCTGGTCTCTACCCACTAGATGCCAGTAGCGACCCCCTCCCCAGTCGCGAATGACCGGAAATGTCTCCAGACATTGCCAAATGTCCCCTAGGGGGCCAAATTACCTGCCTTGATAACTACTGCGTTAGAGCTTGCTAACAGTGAGTAGCTAACAATTTACTTTCTACATGAAATAAAAGTTGTTTAGAATTTGACTCATTCCCATCATCGGTGTCTCATATTGAAGGTGGTACCAAATAAAACATTTGAAGTTAGTTGCTCACTATAATTGAGAGGCGAGGCCAGGAAATTTTCAAACGGAACACCAATCAAGTGCTTTGGTTTTGTACGATTAAAGCATGATAGTGCTCTGTTTTTCTTATTAAAGGAGGCTTGAAAAGGAAATTTGCTTTTATCCCTAGGCCACCGGTTAATCACTGTTTAAAAAGTCTTCTAGTTTGAAAACTCTCAGAAGAAAACGAAGGATAAAAAGTAGACCAGACCAATGTGTAAAGAATCTTAGAGAAAAGAGGGTGGAACAACCCACCAGAGACTGCCTGGGAGACCAGACCCCCAAAACGCCTCCTGCTCCCCACAGTTTTAAAGACTAAATTCACTTACAGTGGTAATATAGAATCACAGAACAAAACTTCACTTTTTAAGACAGTTTTCTCTAACTTCAGCCCTAGTACATATTCTCTGGAGCCCGTCAATTCTTTGTCATTTATCAGGGGTCCATATTATCTTATCTCCCTGATGAAAAACGTCTTAGAGCAGTGGTTCTCAAAGTGCGATCTGGGGACCCTGGGAGTTCAGAAGATCCATCACGGGTCCATGATGTCAAAACTATCGGTATAATAATACTAAGATGTTAGTTGTCCTTTTCACTCTCATTCTGTCACAAGCAAACAGTGGCATTGTCTGGGTGTGTGACCTCCCAAGAGGTAGAATGCAGAAGCAGAACTGAGAGTCTCAGGCACCTCCTAGTAAGTCAGGCAATAAAGAGATTTGCGAAAATGAGAAGCAATGCCCCTCTTCTCAACAATTTTTCTTGTTTGGGAAAATAGACTTCTATTTTATATGTTGCTTATGTTACGATATGATAGGTTTATTGTTTTAATGAGTTAATAAGTATTTTTAAATGTCTCAGTTTTTATTTCCAACATGGTAAATATCAATAAACATAGGCCATATAAACAAAAGCTCTTTGAGGTCCCTAGCAGTTCTGGAGCAGGTAAGGGGCTTCTGAGACCGAGAGTCTAAGAAGCACCGTGTTAGAGAATGAGCAGATGCTGTTGGGTGTGTGTGGACAGGGAAAGTTCAGACTAAACTCCAAGGCGCCTGAAGCATGGAGGAGTGTTATCAATACCCATCAAAAGGTAGAGAGAAGTCTTAGGGCTGGGATTCATGAACCTCTTCAACCCAGTAAATGCCACATTAAAAATGAGGCTACTCTGACGCTATCTCTTGAGGGTGCTCATTAAACAGGGAGATCTCTGAAGACAGGTCTCCCTTCCTGACAGCTTTCATGTCCATCTCCACCTCCTACCTACTCACAAAGAGTAGCTCTGATTTTGCAGGAGGGACGGTGCAGGTCCTTCTGCTGTCTGGCTGTCCTCTCCACCAGATCCATTGTTGTCTGCTGGAAATGACAGATCAAGGAGGTCCCTTAAGTGACCCTATTTGTAGAGAACTAATACGCGTGCATGAGTATATGAATGCTAAAAGAATTTACTTTCAGTGTTCCCATGAATCTGGCAGATCGGCTGTCCTCTCATTTTCCTCACTTGTTGAGGAGGCCATAAGCACCATCAAAGAATCTTTCTTGATAAGTTTTTTTTTTTTTTTTTAAGGCAGTAAATTAATTTTTACAGGTCAAGATCGATTTTTTCAGGACCGTATGTTATCTTTCTTGGGACCTTCTCTATTACTCCGCTCTGATACAGTTGAAGCCCAGGTGCCCGAGCTTACACCTTTTACCCTGGAGCACATAGCAGGTCATTCCATTTGTGGATTCAAACTGCGTTAATGCTTCAGGAAACCTTTTAGTGTTGAATCCGGTGGTTCTTAAATTCCCTTTTGAGAATCTGTTGACAGCGAGCAACCCTTTTCCCCAGGAAGATGCATTTGGTAAGCAAAATAATGTCCCTCCAGAAACATCCATGCCCTAATCCCCCGGAACCTGTAAATATGTTACATAAAATAGCCAAGTGGAATTCAGGTTGCAAATGGAATCAAGGTGGCTAAGCTGCTGACTTAAAATAGGGAGATTAGTCAGGATCATACAGGTGGATCCAATGTAATCACAAGACCCCTTAAATGTGCAAGAGAGAAGCAAAAGTGTCAGTGTGAGGGTGATACGATGTGAAAAAGACTTGACCGATGTGAAAGACTCGAGCGGTCATTGCTAGCTTTGAAGATGAGGCTGTGAGCCAAGGAACACAGGAGCCTCCAGAAGCTGGAGCCGACAGGGGAGCAGATTCCCTGCAGAGCCTCCGAAGGAAACCAGCCCTGCTGATACCTTGAAGTTCACCCAGAGAGACCCATTTCAGACTTCTGACCTCCAGAACTGGAAGTAGTACATTCCAGTGTTGTTTTAAGCCACTAAGCTCATGGCAGTTTGTCACAGCAGCATTAGGAGGCTAGATTGTGCATGTCCGTGCTTATATACGCAATTCTGTGTACAGTTCCATGAAGGACTGACCCCAGAGTAAGGGCCCCATGATATGTTCCCAAATCTCTCTTTTGTTCTTTATTTAAAATTCAATTTATTGGGTGACACTGGTTAATAAAATTATATAGATTCCAAATATACAATTCAATAATACGTCATTAGTATATCGCGCTGTGCGTTCACCACACAAAGTCAAATCTTCCGTCACCATGTATCTAACCCTCTTCACCCTTATCTACCTCCCTCCTCCCGCTTTCCCTCCCGTGACCACTAAACTATTGTCTGTGTCTATGAGTTTCCGTTTGTCTTGTTCATTTGTCGCTTTCAGTTTTTTATCCCGCATATGAGTGAAATCCTATGGTTCTCAACTTTTTCTGTCTGACTTATTTCGCTTCCTATATACGAACAATGAAATTTCAGGGAAAAAAAATGAAAAAACAATTCCTTTTGCAATTGCAACGAAAAAATAAAATGCCTAGAAATAAACCTAAAGAAACTCGTAAAGTACCTATACACTGAAAACTATAAGACATTATTAAAAGAAATTGACGAAGACACAAAGAGATGGAAAGATATTCAGTGTTCATAGATTGGAAGCATCAATATAGTTAAAATGGCCATATTACCCAAAGCAATATGCAGATTTAATGCAATCCGCATCAAAATCTCAATGGCATTTTTTTTTTTTTTTAAGAAACAGAGCGAAAATCATCAGATTTGCATGGAATCATTTTTTTTTTTTTAATGGTTGGAGGTAGAACCCAAATCCTTGACTTCTAGTCACCAATGCTATGTTCTTTGTTTCTAAAAGTAAAACACTTTCTCACTCACAGCCAAATTTAAAGTTAAAATGAGCTACAGTTATAGTCTCTTATTATAAAAATAAGATCTTTGACTTCAAGTTGGACAGATTTTTTTTTTCAATGAAACCAGAATAAGAAAAAGGTTCAATCCAGACTTCTAAAATCACGCGGAAGTTGGGGAAGATAAATAAAAAGAGTCTTGCTCTGAACACAGCCCACATTAATGCAGATACTTGAAATGTGTCTGTCTGTCCAGGGGAATGTATTACATGCATCCTTAGCTGCTTAAGACCTGCAGGCCAAATTTGTGAAAGTACAAAGCTGTCAGTCCCTTCCTTCACAACGAGCACCCTCAGGCACTCTTTTCTGGGAATTCAAGTAAGAAAAACAAATTCGTCTCAGGGTTGCAGGGAGTTGGCTAAGAGTCAGCGCAAGAGGAAATGGATGAGAGGGTGTCTTCTGGAAGTTGTCCTGGGATGCTGCCGTGTGGTGCTTTCCTAACTCCATGGCAACCCATCACTGCAGGGTCAGGCCTAAAAGCTTAGGCATCGCCTTTAGCACATTCTTCGGAAACCAGAAAGGAATCTAAAATCATTTAATTTGAAGGATTCACCACCTTTAGCCACTTTCTGTCTGTAGTAAGAAAATACATAGGAGTGGACATTCATTCACTCTGTGGCCAGTTTAATGAGCTGTGTCTGTCACCTGGGCCTGCCACAGGTCTCTGAAGGACCAGGGACACTCGAAGTCCATGATAGCTGTCACTTTAAGCCTCTGATTCCTATTAAATTGTAAATCCACGGACCTGTCTTAAGACACATGCAGAGTTCTGAGCTCCTTAAGGAAAAGAATCCTGCTTATTCATCATCCTTCCATTCCCACAGAAGCCAAAGCCTCTGACCTAGGGGGCTCAGGAAAGGTTTGTTAGTTATGGGGAGAGATGACACTTTCGTTTTAATCCACAGCTGTTTATTGCGTTAGGTGCTCTGAGTTTCTAAAATAAATCAGCAAAAAAGCATCCTTGTCTCCTGGAAAGGACTAGACTTCAGGAGAAGAGAGAAGACCCTTATGTAGACAGCTGTCACGTGAGCAAAATCTGCTAAGTGCAGTGGGAGAAACAGACAAAGTGAGGGGGCCTGTGGGATTCGAGGCATGTTATTTACAGAGTGAGGCTTAGGAAGGCCTTAGGGAAGAGGCTGTGTTTGAGTAAATGTTGGTGGTCAGCAGGATTTGATTTCAGATGGTGGAAGAGATGTTCCACCACAAGAGGGCTACGTGGACAAAGAGATGAAGGATCCGGCAGCCATCAAGTTTGGCCAAAGCTGAGGTGCTAGGGTGGGCGAGGAAGAGGGTGTTTGAGGGATTTAAACCCAGTACGATATAGGAGAGCTGCCTGGATGGGGGCGCGGACTGGCCACGCTTCGGCATTGCTAATGAGATCGTACCATACTGAGATTTGCCCAGGATGTGCCTCCTTCACTAGTCGTGTGATTTTCATCCACTGTGTGAAGTGAGTGATTTTCAGATCTAAGGGCTTGATGATCATCATATTGAACTGACTCACACAAACCCCCAAACTGATGAAAATATAGATATGAAATCTATCTCTGTCTATATAAAATCTATCATATAATTACGTGTCTGTAGCTAATATGTATTTAGATAGATATATGATAGATAGATAGATGATCGATAGGTAGATGATAGTGTATGTTTATATCACTGTTTCTTGATCCTTTTTTTATCCTCCCCCACCAAGAGTAGTCTTTTTAAACATTTTCTTCTGATTGCCCCTCCATGAAATTTTAATACCGCAGACACTTACACTGTATATAAGTTTATGTACTATATGTAGATCTTGGAAGCGATATCACCCTCACTGAGAATTCATGATCTATATGTACATGTGTAGGCACATGTGTGTCACCTTACTGCACGAAAGAGTTAGGATGCCAAAGCAGATGTCATTAACTCATTCACAATGGAAAGTGTTACTTTCCAAAGGAATGAATATTCCCATCTTTCATCCAAGTACCAAGAAAATTGAAGCAGTAAATAGGGGAGGAAAAAAACTGTGTCGAGAGCGTTGAGTCAAAAGAAAATAAATTGGATAGTCATGGACATATTTCATCCAAGGCATAAAAATGCCTGATGAACTATTCATCATTCTATACATAAAACCTTACTTTAGTGAAAAAATATATCAAACTCTATCATAGATAAAATAGTTCGGTCTCTAACGATGCTGAATGAAGTCTCCAAATCTGATTTTCCACCCTGCTTTTTTTGGACGCCCTTCAGACCACCCTTCTGATTTCACGATAACACAGCGATTGTCATATACCTGTTACCGTGCAGTAGAGTAGTTGATAGCCCTCGAGAACCATCTTAGTTTTCTTAATTGGATTAGACTGCAGACTCCACTCTCATCGGGGACACATTTGAAAGCCATCTACTAAGAAGAGTTACTTCAGCAGACCCATTATGTGTTTCAAGTATTTTTCACTCCAGGGCAACCTTTTTCTGACCTTGCGGCTAAGTCCTTGTGGTCCCCCAGTGCAGCCCACATGCAGTGATCATGAGTCGGACCAGACCGAGCATGCTCTATTCATCCTGGCAGCTGAGGTCTAGCTGTATATCATCATCATTATATAATAATACTTTTTTTTTATATATATTTAAATCCATGGATTTTATAGACAAAAATCAGTTTTTAACCTATCACGAGCTGATTACTGAGTTAGTGCCTTCTCCAAATTCTTATTGGACAGAGAAGTTAAATCTACTTTCCTCCATATATGCTTCTTTACAGTTAAAAAATATTCCCAAGAAACAGAAGAAAAGGAAATTCAAAACGCTCTCTTGTTATAAGCTTCAGAAAAAGATGTGGTTGAAAAGAGAGAAGATGTTGAAAGTAGGAGTTTATTGTCTTTGGAAAAATAAGTAAAACTTCATTTTATTAGGATGAAAGCTATTCAAAATAGGCAATAAGTTCAAATTATAAGTTGGTTTAAAATAAAAACAGTTTTTCATTTCCAGTATAGCCAAAGAAACTCCTACCGGACTGATCATCTTCGATATAATAACTAAACTCTGGACAAAATTTTCAAAAATTTTAAAATACCTGCCACGAGACATTGGAAAATGAATGATGGTAGGCAGATTCTCAAGGGGAGTTGACACTTGGAAGAAAGGAATGGCAAGGAATAAGTTTACTAGCTTTTATGGCTGTTAATGTCACAGTTAGCCCCATGTCAAGTGGCTAAAATTCCCAAAGAAAACCTGTAGTCTTTCTGGCTATAGAACAAGAGGGCAGAGTTTGGGGCAACCGGTGCTGCTGGAAAGTAAAAGGGGCAGGGGGATCTCTGAAGAAAGCCAAGGAAGTGTGCCCTTTGTTCTCTACATAAACTCTGCCCAAATCTCTGGCTGACTCCTGAACCACACATGTACAAGCAACCCATAAGTAGTCTAGCTAAGGATAAGTAAACCAAACTGAAATTTTAGCTCATGCCTATGAGATAGAATATGCAGTTTGAGTCTAAGTGAGTTAATTGATTGAAATACTTTTTCGAGAAACATAATGGCACACAGGGTTTCCACCATGTAAAATCACAATGTCCAGTATATATTCCAAAGGTACTTGACATATGAAGAAATAGGAAAATGTGAACCATTCTTAAGACAAAAGACAATAGAATAGTATTGGTGGTGCGGATGAGCATCACCATGCTCAATGATCTAAAGGAAAAGATATATGGAATAAATGAAAACGTAGAAAATCTCAGCAGAGAACTAGAAATATTTAAAAATAGAAGTTCTAGAACTGGAAAATATGGTATCTGAAAAATAAGTGTAGCGTAATTACTTTAAGATTTATATCACAATATACACTAGTGCCTGATAAATTGTCAAGAACTTTTGCTTTAAGTAACAGCCAAAAATTATTTGTAATCTGGTTAGCAAATCAGTTTTACCAATATGGTATCTAAAGTTTTAAGAAAGTGTAAAAGAACCCCATGCAATCTTTTTTTATTAAGTTGTTTGTTAAATCTTTTTTTTTTTTTTCATAGAGAGTATAGCACTAAATTGGGTCTAGGCTATGTCCAAGTTATTGCAATTTCTGAGCAAGATAAAAATTGATATAACATAACTGTATCTGTGAATTTTTATTATCCTATATTGGATTATTATCTTCCTGTCTTCGATTAGCATGGAAAATCAGACTTGATGCAGTGACCTTTTTTTAAACCAATAGTCATATGGCGTTGACTAAAAAGTAATTCTCCTTTGCCTCTAGAGATGGGATACATAAAAGATGTTTGATTATCGACTCTGGATACCCGAATCTTAGAAAGAGCTGTGATTGGGGCAGACACTAACACTGAATCCTGATCCCACCACAGACTTAAAGTCCTGTTTCCCATTAGGCAGTGACCGAACAAATTATCATGGACCTACTTGCAAGGTTAATATTTGGGTGCAGAACCCAAAATAAGAAGAGGGGGTGGTAACAGTTCCTTTAAAATCTGAGTTTGTCAAGTAGGTGGGCATAAAGAATGCTTTCCTCACATTATTTCATTTATCCCAGAAATATTTACTGAGGACCCACTATGTGCAAGGAACTATAACACTGCAGCTTCTGAGATTATACCTGTAGTCCGTGCCCTAAATATCTCAGCGTCTTGTGAGGGACCATGACAATAGAGCAAGCAGACAATGCAGCGTCATCCACACTCCATGGGAAGTAAGCTCAAGAAACAATAGGAGCCCGAAAGAATAGTGATCACCTGCTTCGGCCTGGGAGATGGGAAGTCAAAGAAGATTTCTTAACCAAAGTGAGAACCGAGAGCTGAAAGAGAAGGAAGAGTTAGTCACATAGAGGAGGGGAAGAAAAGTCCTTCCAGAGCAAGGTGGGGAAGGATGAAAAGGCGAGGTGTTTGCGGGTAGTGGTGCTCCTAGCCAGCCGGAGCGCCCCAGCGCTGAGCATGGCGCTTGATACCTGGTAGGTACTTAGTAAATGTCTGAATAAATGAACCGCCTCCTCACGCCCCATGTGGCCTGCCTGCTGCTCCTCTCTCTGACCTGTCTCCCCCTACTCTCCCCCAGCCCATCCCCCTCCAGCCCACTGCCTGCTTGTAATTCTTTGAACTTGCTAGGCACGGTACATACAGCCTGAGGCCTTTGCGTTCGCGGTTCCCTCTGCCTCAAATCCCCCTCCCTCAGCCAGCCACACAACTCACTCCCTCTCCTCCTCCAGATTCTTGCTCAGATGCCATTTTCTCAATGAGACCTTTCCCGGCACCACCTCCCACCCTGCCTCCGGACACTTCTTTTGCCATTTCCTGTGTTATTTTTCTCCATACTGTGTATTAGCCTCTGACCTTATGTATATTTGATTTTCATGTTTTATATTGTCCGTCTCCCTAGAATGTAAGTTCCCATGAGTACAGGGACCTTGATGGTTCTCTGTCTCCAGAGTTCCTAGAGCAACACCTGGCATGTAGCAGGCTACCAAAAATATTCATTAAACGCACACATAATCCTCTATGTGCTTGTACAATATGCTAGAATCGTGAATTAATTGCCATACCTTCACTGTATGTTCCTCAGATATGCAGATGTTAAAGTAAACTCTGGAAGATCACATTGGTTTCTTTTTTCTGAGATGGAAAAATACACATAATGGAACTGGATCAGACCGTCCTGACAAGCTAACAATAATTGCCTGATGAAAATAGTCTTCCGGTTTTCTTCAGTCCATCCACGTTACCAGCCTATTCATTTTCCAAAGCTCGAAGATTTCCGCAGTCTCCCCAGTTGCGTTAAGGGTGTGTCTTACATCCTGTCACTCAAGGCTCCAGGATATGGCTCTTGTCTCAGGTTGCATCTCCAGGGGCAGAACCTGAGACAAGGATTTTTGGGGAATTAAGTCATAAGGAAGCATCCCAGGAAAACACCCCTGTGGGAGCCTGGAAACAGGGCAGGGAAGGAACGGAGGCCGAGCAAGGATGCAGCATCAAGAAAGGCCCATGGAAGGAGGTGAACCTTTGCCTGCAGTGGACAATGAAGGTCACACCTCAGAGCCATCTCTGCTCTGGGGACAAGGAGCTGGAAGAACTCTACCCTATTATGCACACACAGGCTCTTTTCCCTTCGTTATAGATTTTTGTTGTGTTCTCTGAGCACACAGGGAGAGCAGGTTCAGACAGCCCAGCACTGTCAGCCCACCAAGAGACACGGGTGCTAGCTGTTGGGACCGAAAGCCCCAGCAAGTTTAGGGAATGTACATAGGGAGACAGTCCAGGGAATCTGGGAACACATGCCACAGAACACTGCTGCCTTCTTAGCCTTATTCTTACTGCCCCCCATTGCCAAAGTCACTCCACACTCTTAGCTCGCACGTCGCCTTCCTTGCCTTCTCTCCCAGCATCCGTACGATGCTTCCCTTCACTCCCTTTTCAATCCAGCTTTTCTCGAGTCCCAGATTCCTGCGATACCTTCATTTCTCTGAACCTTCATTATGTTCTCGACCCCACTTCTATCACTAAGTTGCCATTTTTCTTTGGACAAGTCACTGTGTCCACATGGTCATCTGACAAGGGTTTACAGTCTGACCACTCAAATCCCTTCTAG
>NW_006431911.1:273473-278809 GCF_000325575.1 Pteropus alecto | reverse complement strand
ATGAGTTCATTTATCAGCTTTCATGGGACTGTAAACTTCTAAGGATAAGAATAATATTTTGTTCTCTGAACTACAGGTATGTCTTCTGTAAATTGGGAATAATAAAATATAAATCTAAATCAAAGTCAGAAGATGAAGAGTAATATATGTGTAGTGCCTGGTGCATAGAAAGAAGACTCTTAGAATAGATGATCAATAAACTGGCATACCTTTGTACTTTGCGAAGAGCATATTACAATGTCTTATACAATAGAGGCATTCAAGAAATATTTGCTGTATTACAGAAGGAGAAACTGAAGGCCAAACGCTAGTAAGTGACAAAGCCAAGCACCCTCTCCCCCCGCCCCCGCCACACACACACACACACACACACACACACACTGCATGCTGTGACCTCACTACTCTCCATGTTGCCAGAGCTAAGAGTTGATTAATTACTGGAGAACTGGCTTTGGCCAGATATTAAAAGAGCTAAAAGCCTATGTAAAAGCAATGCCTAGTCACTTAGAACCTCCACCGACCAGCTGTTTCCAAAACAGTCAACTTTTGGTCTCAACCACTCTTAAAGCTTGTTCTTTGTTCTCATTAGACATGGGACGTATGGTTCTGATGCCAGGATCATATCCTGTGGTTCTTCAAAAGAAGTGACATCTTTAGTATCTGATGCTTGCAGCTTGGTATCTCTGCTATTATTGTTTATTGCAAAGTTAAACATTCATCAGCACTGGTCGCCAGCTGTAAGGTTTGATCTGGATCACTGGCCTATCTTTTTAAATATAGCTATTGAAGTTATTAACGAGATTGTGCAGACATCAGCTTTCGCTGTCACTTGTTTGCTCATTGATACCCAGAAGTATGAGGACCAGAAGCTAATTCTGCAGCTTCTGCTCAGAATGGCAAATATAATTTATCAGACCAAGAACTTGCCCAAGCAGTATTGCAAAATGTTCCAGCAGCAGGTAGGATTCATTTTATCTGCCTTTGTTTCAGATTCTTCCTTCATGGAAACCCTTCCTCCCCCTTCTCCTTACTCCCATCCCTGTAAAAGATCATATGAATAATGGTTCAGGAAATTTAATACTTGTGTTTTGCAAAGGAGCTTGCATTTCTTTTTAATATTATCCTAACTCACAGGCAATAGAAGGCAGTGAGGGAGATTCAGAGAGAAAATTAGCCCCTCAAGAGAAAATATTTTAATGCATTTTTTTTATTGTGGCAAAATACACATAACCTAAATTGTACCATTAGTGACATTTAGTATATTCAAAATGTTTACAATTTTGATTCTGTGCCCAGTTCCACTGGGTGGGAGTTCCCCAGCTACCCACCATGCAATTCTCCAACAACAGTGAGTGTCCTTTAATTCGACTCAATTCTGACACTGTCTTCCTGGAGATAGCGTCAGATCCCACAGGTTTAGGGCTCAGTCCTGCAAGACTGCTTCCCCTCCCCCGTCCCCACACCCCTGCACCCATGCACACACACAACACACACTTCAGAAGTCAATGGCGAGTCCTGGTTGTCACTCGGACTTCTGACCAACTGGCTATAGATCAGAGGTTCCCATTGTCCCCTCCTTTGGTTGAATTAATTTGCTAGAGGAACTCAGAGAACTCAGAGAAGCATTTTACTTACTAGATTACAGTTTATTATAAAAGGATATAACTCAGGAACAGCCAGATGGAAGAGATGCAGAGGGCAGGGTGTGGGGAAAGGGCACAGTGCTTCCATGCCCTCTGAGCCTGACACTCCCCCCATCTCCACGCGGTCACCAACCTAGATAGTCTCCAAACCCTGGCCTTTTGGGTTTTTATGGAAGCCTTGTTACACAGGCGCTGTTGATTAAATCATGGGCTAGGTGATTGTTTCGACCAACCTCCAGCCCTTCTCCTCTCCCCAGAGGTCAGGGGGTGAGACTGAAAGTTCCAAGCCTTTAATCCATTGGTCGGTCCTTTGGCAACCAGCTCCCAGCCTTACATGATTTCCAAAAGTCACCTCATTAACAGAAAAAACACCTTGGTCATCGTCATCACTTAGTAAATCCCAATGATTTTAGGAGCGCTGTGCCCGAAATGGGGACGTAGGCCAAATGTATATTTCTTATTAGAAATCACAATGTCACAGCAACCGTCACCACTATTTAGTTCCAGAACATTTTTGTCACTCCAAAAGGAAACTAATTATTAAGCAGTCACTCTCTACCCCTCACCTCCCGCCCCTGGCATCCACAAATCTACTTTCTATCTGTATAGGTTTCCCTGTTCTGGACATTTCACAGAAATGGAATCGTACACCATGTGGTCTTTGGTGACTGACTTCTTTCATTTAGCAAAATGTTTTCAAGATTCACCCACGTCGTCCCATGAATCATACTTCATTTTCATGGCTGAATAATATTCCATTATGTGTGTGTGTGAGAGAGAATGTGTATGCGCATATATGTCTGTGTGTGTGTGCGTGCGTATTTTGGGAAATCAATATTTAACTTCAGCTTTTACGGCATAAAGGCTTTTCCCAAGTGAATATGATTCAAATATTTGTTTGAAGACCATTGAAATAATTTAGATTACTTTCTGAGCGTTGTCAGATTATTTTCATAATGTAGACATAGGCGTTTTAGGTTCACTATCGTTCGATAAGTGCGAATGTTAGAGTCTTTGAAAAATGTCATCCACTATGTTTTAAATTAAGCTAATGCCTAACATGATGTTTCCCCTTCAGGCCAAAACCAGGTGTTTCATTTGAAACTTTTATTGTCTGATGATAATATTCATGAAAGTGTCGCTACAGTTATCTTTCCAGAGGATCAGGCCACTGTTCATTCAGCTGCTCCTTAACAGATTCTCAGAATTCAAGGAAAACACTGTGGGGAGAGAAACCCAGGCTCACAGGTGTGAAAAATCTCAGATTTGAACGTATCTGAAATTGAATACAGAAAGTGTTACATTCTGTTTCACAATAATAATCACACACAGAAAATGTTTATCTTTTCACTTGGCATACGTTAAATAAAAAGTCTCGGCAATTATATTATTATCTATAAACCCCTAAATTCGATATGAGCGGAAAACAGGTGTTTAAACTCTTTGTTTACCCAACCTCCATTTTCATATGCTTTCAACATATTATGCACTTCCTGAGACATGCCTATGCAGAGTGAATTGTGGCCTTTCCAGGCTTAATTTGCTTCTTAATTGTGCATGATTTTATGATGCTCATAAAATAGTACTTATAGGCATAACATTTCAAAGGCGGCACTTTTCAGAAAAGGAGAGTTAGATTTATTTCCAGATGTTTCTACCGAACATTTTTTCCCTTCACCCTACACTCTGATTTCATGATTGTCATTAACAGCACGAAGCTCCATAGCACAAATTCATCAGCTGATGCCTTCCACCCACCAAATTTGGTTTTCTGAGTTCAATCTGAGATGTAATAACAGTCTACTTTGCATAATTATCATATGAGACCATCTATAATTAAATGATGAAATGTCGTTATGCTCCAGTGTGTAGACTAGGCTTTATGTAGTTTGAAGCCGTAATGGTTCCTTTGCTTTACCTTTCATGCAGTTTGTGTGGGGGGAATACAAACAAGCAATTCATTTCCAATAGACTTGAAGTTCCCATGGGAATCTTTTCTGTTTGTTTTCAATTTGGGGAGAGAAGACAATTTCTTAAACTGAACAATAACTAGGAATTTTAATGTGATTGCCTCTTCAGTGTTAATAGTTATTGCTCACAAACTTTAATAAGTGATAATTATCAACATTATATTTTGAGTTTTGTCTTAAAAACACTTGAGAAAGCTTTTATGATTGCTTTTCAAATACCTGTACAAAAAGACCTGAAACGAGCCTTCCAAAAGTTTCGAATCTTGATTCATAATCTTGCTTTATAGTCTTTCTATTTCTTCTAATTAGATAAAGCAAAGCTGCCTAGACCAAGTTAAAAACTAAAACAATTGTTCTAAAATTTCAACATCTCCGAGATTCTTTGTGAAACCGCAAGGAATATTATTAAATTAAACTTAAAATAACTGAATAGATAAGTTTGGCTAAATTATATCTACGTTTTCCAAGCATTCTTTGCATAGCAACTTTATGCCACATACTGTGGCAGAGACGGAAAATAAACATACATTATTACACAACCTCCGAAGAGATCAAAATCTATTCAGTTCTAAGATTGCCAAGGGGATGCATTTACCGGAGATTTACCTGGACAAATACTGGAGTAAATCTTCAGTTTAAGTACATTTCGTCCATTGGCCTTTCCTGTCTTAAACAGTGGGAAAGGGCTACCATTGTTTAATTTTAGCGGAGCATTTGTGCTCGTGACATGATGTCAAGAATCAAGAGGGAGTGTTCCTCCTAGGACCTAAATGAAGGAGTTTTAAGTGCTCGTCTTTAATGTCTCGTAATGATCATTTGGAAAATCATGCTCTATCGTTTATGTAAATGCGGTGATTTCCCACATATGTCTAGATCTGAGGTCAGCAACCTGTGGCTAACAGGCCAAGTCTGGCCCTCTGTCTGTTATTGTAAATAAAGTTTTATTGTGACACAATCATGCTCTTTCTTTACGCATTTGTCTACGGCTGCTTCTGAGTTGTGACAAGACCAGATGACCTGTGAGGGGAAACAGAGCTTGGCACGCTAAAATATACCTTTTGAGATAATGGTTATTTTAAACTGGTTATTTTTAAGGAGAGAAGGACTCAGGAAGAAACTTTAACCTTCCCCATAACTGCTTAAAAGAATTTAGACAGAGCACCTGCTCCAGGAAGGACAATACCATCATAAATAACTATAGTTTGAAATGAACTAGTGCGATAGATGGGAAGAACCTACCAAGACCTTTTTCATCAAAATCCCCTCTGTGTTTAGTTGTTTAAGTTGCCCAGCAAACATTTATTTACCAAACATTTGCTATCTCCCTGTGAATTACTTTCCTGCCCTTTGAAGTCCCAAGCCACAAACCCTCCTTCTCCTTAGCTCAGGATGGCATATATGCTTTAACTGCTCGATCTGTCCTAGAGTCCCATATTCTTATAGAACCTTCATATGTATATACGTAATAAATTTAGTCACTTTCTCCTGTTAATCTATCTCATGTTAATTGAGTTATTAGTCAAGTCAGAAGAATTTAGAAAGAGGAAAAATTGTTTCTTATCCCCACACACCTGCAAAATCTAAAATATTTACTATTTGGCCCTTTACAGAAAAGAAAAAATCTGCCAACTCCTGTTATAAATAACATGCCTCAACTGGGATTTCTAGGGTTACCAGTGTTAGACTCATCTGCTGATCGCTCATTCTACTAGTAGAGCTGCAC
>NW_006431911.1:271477-273374 GCF_000325575.1 Pteropus alecto | reverse complement strand
CTGGTGTATTTCTTTAAGCATAGAATTAAAAAATCACTGTGATTTTCAGTGATAAATTACACTTTTATTTTTTTCCATTTATTCTAAACAGCATGTCCTGATACCAGTCATTTCTGCTTTTTAAGATGAACATGTAATTATGTGTCCTTCTTGCTTCTCCTTACCCTTTTCTTTCCCAACTTTTGTCTTCCATATTTTGTCTTTAATAATACAAAGGTTAAAATCATTTATAGTTGGTCCGTATCCATTACTGAGTCTTTTCTGCCTCATCTGTAGGTTGATTCTAAATGTAAAAACTTACTGAAGAGGTTTTTTTTTATTTTTATTACTAAGAAAATATTATTCATCGTAAACCTAATTATTTGCTGGTAATATTGCTACTCTTTTGAACTTTTTGATTTTCTGGCGGTCTCTGACTGGTTCTTATTTTCCCCCTTGCAAGTCCTATCTTAAATGCTTTATTCTTTTCAAGAGTATCATCAATTCTCTGGAACCACCTTCTTTCCCAGGTTCTTCCTCCCTCAATTCCTCCTTCTGCTCTTATCTGGCCTGATGACTGCCTAGGCCACTACAAAACTGTCCTCCTATGACTTTGCTCTTTTTTCATCCCATGTTGGATCCATGGTTTCCTTGGTATCATGCCTTTTATCTTAATTTTGTTGGAGCACATCCTTAGATAACTTGCTTAGAAAAGATGTGTTGGAATAAATTTCCTAAATATTTGCATGTCTGGACATATCTTTATTCTCTCTGCCCTCTCACTTGACTTAGAAATTTAGGTTGAAAATTATTTTTTTACTGAAGGTTGAAGTCAAGTTACATTGCCTTCAGGCCTCCAGTTCCGCAGTTCGATGATGATCTGATTTTCTTTCCTTTATTCTCAGTGTATCATTTTTCTCTCTATAGCTTCAGATTTCATTGTGATGCATCCAGGTGTGAAGGTGCTTTTCTTTTCAGGCTAAAGTCTCTCAGGCTAAGTTGTCAGGTCATTCAGCTCAGACACTATTCAGATTCATTTATAATTCCTTTCTCCCTATTGTTTTCTCTTTCTATTTTAGAAATTCATGTCAATTGTATATTGGATCTTCTGAGTTGATCATCTGTGATTGTTATTCTTTTCTCTTATATTTCTAACACGTTGTCTTTTTATTCAGCTTCCTGTAAGATTCTTTAAAGACTTATCCTTCAAGCTTTTATTGATTTGAATATGAAATTATATATTTAATTTCCAAGAGTACTCCTTCATTCTCACGTTTCATTTTTTTTTTCCCCCAATAAAGGGCTGTAGTGTACATCCTTGGGCATATAGCTCTATTTGGGCTAAGATCGTTGTGACAAAGAATACATGCATTTAAATTCTGAAAGCTATGATGGCCCTTCAGAAACAGATTACACCACCGTACACTTGTATTTCAACGGGAAAAAGTGGCATATCAGTATTTTACTTTTATTGATGAGAATGAGTGTCTTTTAGAACTTTATTGGCCATTTAGATTATTTTCATCTATGTGCCTGATTATACACTTCACCATTTTTAATCGGATTATCTTTTCTTTATGAATTCTACAAGCTCTTTAGCTATTATGTATATTATATATTTGTCAGTTCTATATGTTGCAAAAATTTTCTTCCAGTGTGTTGTTTGTCTTATAACTTTATTTATGCTTTTGCCCTCTTAAATTGCTGTGTAGTTGAATATGTTTGTCTTTTCCTTTGTAAGCTTCCAGATTTCACGTTATACTTAGAAATGCCCCAAGATTCTAAATGTATTCGTTAGTGTTTTCTTCTACTACTTTCATTGCTTAAATGTTTTACATCTACTATTTATAGGAAACTGTATATATGGCATGTTTGGGGATCTAGCTTATTGACCTTCCAAACAGATAATCAGTTAAGT
>NW_006431911.1:264971-271452 GCF_000325575.1 Pteropus alecto | reverse complement strand
AGGATTTGAATTGCATTGTTTGTGGATCATTTCTGCTCTACTGCACTATTTACCAGTTTCTTTTAGAGGACGTAGTTCCATAATGTAATGGTTCAGTGGAGGCTCCCTTCACTGCCACTTACTAACTTTCCAAAGTCCAGTTACTTTACTGCTTTTTGGCTCAGCGCCCTCAACTGTAAATGATGATAATAAGTATACTGTTCACCTAGTAGGTTTGTTGTGAAAATAAATGTGGTAATACATACATTTAATCCAGAACAGTGCTTGGCAAGCTTGGTGAATGTTAGCAGTACCTGCTGCTATTACGGTAATCATTCTTTTCTTCAGGGCCTATCGCTGTGCCTGATTAAAAAAAATATGTGACTCGAAGCTTAGATACATGAATGTAAATTATTGAAGAGAATGGAAACCACTTGCGAGGAAGAGAGAAGAGCATAAAGTTTTGATGTTTTCTTTTAAAAGTGGAGAGGGATTGGGGCAAACTCTCCCAGCGTTTTATCCTGAGTCTACAATCTGTTTCCCCCATGGCTATGTAGCCCAGAAAAGAAGTGTCACAGTAATAAAGTTCGAAAGTAGTTTTCAGCCCTTAAATTGAATTAAATGAGTACTATTGTGACAAGTTAATTAGACATCCATAAAGTTGCTAAATATATGTCACTGAAAATGTCTATGTTTCATATTTTGTTAAACATCAATTATGATCATAAGAAATATGCATCTAGTAAAATGGATACTGCTGACATGTTAATTATTCTGGAAAATAATTGATTTGAGCTTCATATATTCAGGTAGGAATGTTCCCTAGTCTCGGCAGCTCTAGTCTATGTTGGAGCAGCCACAGGAATATAAAGTAAAATGCGCGCCTCTAATCTACCTGTTTTCCAGCTGTTGACAGTGAGCCGGATGGACTCATGCTAGCATAATGGCAAATGTTAATTCAAGTCATCAAATTGTTGATCACCAAAAATTGTTATTTATAACAAAAATTATTATAAATGCTTCTCCATCAAAGAACTCAGATTCTCAAGAAAGTCATAGGAAATTAGGAAGCTGTAACAGAGGCGGACACTCTAGCCAGTTATGTAGTGAGGGTGGCTGCGAACTACAAGATGTATGGAGGTTGGCTGTCTATTTCATCTCTCAAGTTCACTCCCTGGGTGTCTCCCACTGAGCCAGTGCTCTTCAAACTGTGGTCTCGAACCCTGCACCAGCGTCAACCTGGAATGCCTTTTAAAACACAGATATCTGAGTAATGCTGAATGAATTAATGGGAAGAATCGAAGTACGATTTAGGTTATCAGTTATGTTCGGCCTGAAAAATGAAATACTTTAAAGCAAATAACATCGAGTAGATATCACAAAAAATAACAACACGGTAGTGCTTTCTTTAATTATTTTAAATTTAATATTTTTATTTTAAAGTGGAAATGAGCGATGGGCAAT
The DNA here is from genome assembly GCF_000325575.1 of Pteropus alecto. Lineage (NCBI taxonomy): Eukaryota > Metazoa > Chordata > Mammalia > Chiroptera > Pteropodidae > Pteropus > Pteropus alecto. The sequence continues at coordinate 270,009 of NW_006431911.1, read as the reverse complement.
TCCTAATCCTAGAAGATATCAACCATGCTACTCTCAGTGACTGTTCTCTTCTCTCTACTGAAATAGAAGACCTTCTCTGCTTGAATAGGGTCTGAACACCAAAACCTCTGGTTTCGTCCCTGCCTACTTTCCGGTGGTTGACCTTGCTCACCAGCGCTAAGGGCTTCTAGCTGGAGTGTCCCCTCGAAACCACAGTGTGTCACAGAAGGACCACCAACATGATCTGTAGATCCCTGCTCCTGGATGCTATCCAACAGCTCAGAAGTCAGGGTTGCTCATACAAGCGTGGCCTTACGGCTAAACTGTTTTCTAATGTGGTTGCACCAATGTATTCTCCAGGAGTAGATCTCCTTAGTGGTATTTGAAGTGTACTATAGCCTCTTTTTCAATGCAATTCACACTCACTTACACTCACCCAGGTATCATACTATTTATACTGATTACTGCCAAACAGAACATGTGAACTGAAGCACTTATTGTGTGGCTATCTGTGTTTTAAATATTTAATTCCCAAGAAATCTCAATCAAAGGTCAAATATTCCTTTGGAGTAATGCACATCTGGGGTTGATGGCGTGAGGCGAGATTGAGAGCTACCAGCTCTGCCCAGCCTCTCAATCAACCCAAGGATGTGACTTGATTATTATTGCCTCTGACACATTACAGTGTCATTAGCAGAAAAGCCATCTCTTAAACACATTGAACTGAACTCAATTATTGTAATTGATTACCAGTCTAGCTGTAGAGATCTTGCTGCTTTAGGGAAACTGACAAACATTTTGCCATTTTAAATCCGACATTTAGAATCACAAGGCACAGTCAATAAGCGTTTTGCAAGCGCTAAATTCATCGTCTTTAACGATGACAGAAATCTCTCTGGGTAGATGAACTGGCTCTTGATCATAGACTAATTGTTGAAATGGTTTTCAGTAGTGGTATTGATGAATAGAACTTAGTTCTTGCGGGATAAATTTGATCATGGATTAATGGAACCTATTTTGGATGTTAATTTATCCAAGCCCTAATAGATCCTCGATTTATTGCATCTCATTTAGTAAAGCTGAAAGGATCTCTGGAAAAATGTGTCAGTCTAGGTTCTCTTTCAACTCCGGTTCCTTTGAACTGTAATCCTCAAATGAATAATATTCCGATTCATAAATAAAATTAATTATATGTGCATTCAAGTTAATATTTAATAACTGTTAACCTCATTTTCTAAGATAGTCTACTATTGTCTCCTAGAACTTAGAGAGAATTTCAGGATTTTTATTTCCTCGACTCATTGCCTTCCAGGTCCTTATAGATCTTAGAGCCTCTGACCTGTCCAGGGAGGATGTGCTGCTCTGGCTTACCTGAAAGGCGTGTGGCAGGTATTACACAGCGCTCTAACATGGCTTGTACTTTTCCTCTCTAACCTCATTTCTCCTCTTCAGTACCGCTCTCTCTCCTAAGCACTCTCCCCTATTACCCAACGACGAGCAATACTTACTGTCCTCTGTCCCAAACACCACTTTCTTTTATGCCTCTATGGCTTTGCTTGTTGTTTCCTTAGATTGCAATGTAATTCCCTTCCTTATCCTCATGGTGGTCACTGCCTCACATTTCTAGAGTCATCTCCTGGGTGTCTACTCCGTGAAGTCTTTCCTGGTCCCCCATTCCCCATTCTCGATTAGATCAATCACCCCATGGCTTGCATCCCCGCATTATGGAGCATACCCTCCCATCACACTTGCCTCTAGCAATCTATCCTACTTATACGTTTATATCGCTGGCTCCTCCTGCTGCACTGGAATTTCTTTGATGGTGTAGAACCAAGGAGAACATCATAGTAAATTAACACTCATTAACACTTTCTTGAATAAAGGAATGAACGCACGAGTAAAACAATGGGTTGGAAACTATTCTCTTAAGGTGGCATGTATCTGTTTCCCCCGCCTGGGATATTTTTCCCATGGATATCCTCCTGGCTCAATCCCTCGCTTCATTCAAATCTCAAAGGTAACCTCCTTAGAAAGGTGTCCACTGCCATCTCGTTAAAACAGTTCTCTATCCCGCTATCATTTTCTTCATAAAAGCTATCAGCCTCTGACAACATGTGATATAGTTTATGTTTATTTGATTTTCATTGTCTCAGTCCTTCCACAGAAGAGGGTTTGGCAAATTATTTTTTTCTGTAAAGGATCAGATAGTGAAATATTTTAGCCTTCATGGGCCAGACCATCTCTGTCACAACTACTGAACTCTGCCATTGTAGCATGAAAGCAACTACAATGCATAAATAAATGGGCATGCCTGTGTTCCAATGAAACTTTATTTACAAAAGCAGGTGGAGGTGAGCTCTGGCCCATGGGCAATATAGTTTGCTGATGCCTGCACTCAATATAAGCTTGTCGTGAATCTCAGCCATATCCTGAGCACCGGGCATGTAGAAAGCTTCTATTAAACAGTTACCGAATAAGTGGTAGATAAATTTGATCCACCATAAATAATGAAAGAGACCGATTTTGATTGAATTTGAAAAATTAATTTCTGCCAATTTGAAGGAAAATGGTAGAAAAGATGAGCAATTGACTCTTCTAAAACATGAAAGCCTTAGCCAAGGTCTCACCTAGCTCTCAAATTTAATGATCTTCTCTCTCTTGTTAATTTTCCTGTGTGTCTGGCACGTTTGCTATGCAGATAATGTTGACCAAAGATAGAAGTTTGCTGAGAACACTTTGACAGAGAGACAAAGAGACAACCCTTAGTTAAGATAAAAAGAATATTTCATTTAAATTAGGCAAATAGAAATGGATTCCACAGCGGTCCATAGATGAACCCAAAGTCTTCATCATATTTAAAGATTTATATGTAGAAAACGTGTTTCATTCAGGAAGAAATGTTAATAGGTTTTTGTCTTAGGGTTTTATTATTTGTTTTTTGAGAATCATTGGTATAAATATAAGTGTAGTTGATGTATCATAAATAAATATTAGTTGAATAAATCATCTCGGTGCTGTTCCCAATGTAGAAATATTTATTACTCTTGGCTAAGAATCAAAAAAGCAGCTAGAATTAAATTTTTCACTGAAAGCCAAGACAAAGAGACTCCCCATCAGTGCCATCCAAGGGGCAGGGTTTGTTTCATGAGAGTGACCAGGTGGCTTCATGGAAGAGAGAAGCAAGGTGCATGGTTTAGAGTCCTAGCTGGAAATGGATGGATGTGGGCACGGTGAAGGAAACCAACAAGTCCCATTGAGGAACCAGGAGACTAGCAGCAGCTGGGACCTGTTAGCATGGAGCACAGTGAGCTCTGGAACCGTGGAAGAGGGGCTGATGTGACATGAACCGTAATCGGAGTGGATATGGTCACTCCAGAACTTCTTCAAAGCTTGGAACGGGCAGGAATAATAAATACCCTGATCTCTCTGCCTTCTCTGTATCTCACTTTCTCCTACTAGCACCTTCCATTGTTTGAACCCAATGGGAGCCATATGGTAAGGGACCAATGTGATGACACCCATAGGAGCAAAGCTCCCAGGACACAGAGCAGGATGAAAAGGAGCCAGCCACGGATCTGGGCCAGGGTGGTAGTGAGGTTTCAGTTCACATGTTCTGGGCTTAGAACAGGGGAAGCACAAGCAAACAAACAAAACCAAATTGGAAAAAAATGCGTAAACCTTGGGCGGTAATATAGTTTTATGTGTAAGGAAACTAAATTCTCTAGGTAGGGGCTAAGAATAATTACTTTAATGCAGAAAAGATTAAGAGATCACAAGTTCTTACTTAAAACAGAACTGTTAGCTCACACCTTTGATCCTGTGATTTCCTTACCAGCCACTTTTAACTTCTATCAGACGTTCTTAGTCAGAAGTGAGCCCTTACCGCTGTCCGGAATGGGGAGAATCCCCACTCCTTTAGTTCTTACAGCTGAACTAATAAAAAAAAAATTAAATTGACAACAGACTGGATTAACAGCGGGGAGAAAGCAATTTAATACGTGCACATGGGAGCACCATAATATGATGCTCAAAAAAAAAAAAAAATCAAATAAATGACCAAACCATACATTTGTGAAAAAATCGACAGGACGAAGAAAGTCACTGCTCATCAGAAAAGAATCTAAGTGAGATTTGGGGGTTCCTAAGTGAGGAATCCAAAAAGTTTGGGCTTACGGAGTAAATTGGTAAAGGTCTTACCAGGTTTGTTTATCTAATCTTTCCGCTCTGGATTCTTTTAAATAAGATTGTCTCAGCCTCAGGAGTAGGCGGGGCACAAGTCACGGGAGATTTATTTCCTGCCTTTAGGGGGACAGAGAGGTCAGGGTTTTCTTCTTGCACAGGCAGTTTCTTAAGTAACTTTAATTCAAAATAATCAATATGCCATTGTGGAATATCTTCGGGCAGCCTGCCCTGGGCCCTGACATGAACTTCATTTTCAGGTTTCTAAAAATGCCACTGAATATTCCTGAAAGTGAGAGCTGGCCTTTTGAAGAGCTGTGGTGAGCTGTGTAATATCAATGATGTGTTCATCCTGTTTGGGCTCACACCGTTAAGTCAGGGACGCCCTGGATCATACAGAACAGAGATCTGCCCGTTGTTTGCTTTTGTACTCCTATCAGTAAAGGCTTTTGAACACGTACCCCTGGTGTATATTAATTTATTTATAATTTAAATATAGCTACTACTGTAAAGAATATATTATGGAGAGTATAGGGCATATATAAGAAAGATGTTATAATGAGATGTTAAAATAAGATGAAATACACATTGTGATCACTTGTAAACATTTTGCTATCGCTGCCGCATCAACAATTATGTAATATTTTAAATGACAGCAAAGCGATTGAGGATGTTTATTTATTTTCGGGCATCTTGGTTTCCCATTTCATTGGATAAAAATTTGAAGGTCTGGTTGCAAATTCAGCTTATTTCTTTACTTGGTTTTAATCATTGTCATTGGAGAAAAAAAAGAACCACAGACACATATGAAAAGGCAAATGGACAGAGTGTTTTGCCAGCTTGCTCATCAGATCATGAAGTACTATTTTTCAATCCCGTC
>NW_006431911.1:261147-264947 GCF_000325575.1 Pteropus alecto | reverse complement strand
AGCAGGAAAGTTTCTGTATTCCTTGATGTCCCTCAACTGTTCTCAACAACCAAATGGAAAATGTTGTATTTTTCTATATTTAACAAGTGAGTTCACAATCCACTGAAATTCTTCATTCGGCCAATTCTTAAACATATTAGAAAAATTCATTTCCAAGTTTTCAAACGCTGCTGTTTTTATAGATATATATTTGCGTAATTTTCAATAAAACCAACACAGTGCTACACTCATTTCCAAACATCTGTTTCTCTACATTCTTGCCACAATCCAAATTTCTTTTATAAGATACTTTCTCATTTATTAATGTAATATCTCCTTTACTCTAAAAATGTTTGATTTCATTGTCACCAGATAGTCAATAACCCCTGTGTAGGACAAAAGATTTTCATAGCCACTCTACTGCACTGTCCTGGTTTCGTTCCCAAAGGAATCACATTGTTGACACGCTAAAGCACTTCCATTTCTTTGGAACCATTGCTTGCATGGAATTCCTTCAAGTGAGTGGGCGTCTCTATATTTACCCTAGAACCCTTGTTTTGTTCTAGTCAAAGCTGTTCCATCGTTTTATACTTTTGTATATTTGTGCTATTATCTCAGCATCCTAAATGTTATTTTATAATAGGTTCTGGTGTCTCGTACAGCTAGACAATCAGAGCGTTTTTCTTGTGCAGAATGTTCTTTGATATTATCATATAAAACTTAGAATTCTTTTTATCGAATTCTTTAAAAAGGACTGTGGCGATCTCTCTATTGGATGGCATAAAATCTGTAAATTAATTTGAAGGGACCTGAAATCTTCATTTTTAGTCTACCCATTAAGGAGCAGCTTCATTTGTTTCAAACCCTCCTAGAATTCTCCAACAAGATTCCTCTAAACATTTTATGATTTGTAAGTTTAAGCTTTCTGGATTCTCTTGGCTTTTCAAGTGCTATGTAAGTTTCCAAGCTCAACTAAACAATTCTAGATCTTTAAATGCTCCTGACGTGTTTTTGGGAATTGACTGACGATGGCCTGTGGAATTGATTCCTGAAGGTTATGTTCTTCTGAATCCACAATATGCCTATCCGTGAAGGCAAAAAGCATGAGTCTCACTAGTTTTGTGAGCTGAAAACACATTATGTGCAGTTCTTGATGTTTATATTAAATTTAACTCATCTCCTGTGGCAGGATTCGGTTAGGCTCTTTTGAGTCCAAAAGACTGAGGCTTACCAGATTTGCCAAAAAAAAAAAAAAGTGGGGGCTGCGTATAAAAATTCTTTTATTAGAGAGATTGAGTCCCGTGGACAGATGAGAATGGAAATGCAGTGGCCGAGCCCCCAGCCTCTTGGGAAGCAGGACTGGGAGGTATTTCCAGATGCGAGAAGCTTTAGGGTCCTTATTAGCAGGAGTCTAGGCTCTCCTAGCATGACGTCACTCCACCATGTGGGTTCTCTCCAAATTTCATCACATCTCTTCCAACTGTGCTTTCTCCTTTCCCTCCAAGGTTCTGTTTACCTATAGTTTCTGTTTTCTCACATGGCACAAATTTTATCTATCCCTAAACTCGTGTGTATCATCGTGTTATATCCCTCCTGGTTGGCAGGGCCAATAGAGCAAATAGAATTATGTCGAATATTCAAAAGGCCTGAGAATCTCTTCAGAGCAGAAATCCAAGCAGCCTTTGTGGCCTTCAGTTCATGTTACCTAGTCCTAAGATGCCCTAGTCCAAGCTTGTGTGGTCCCCTGAAGTTCACCGATTCTGCCATTTCTCTGGGCTCAGCCTGTGTGTGGGTCTTGGCTCCCTGCTAGGCATACCACCAAGCTCTCCCTCCTGAAGTTTCTGCCACCTCCACGAGGTCCTGCCTTTGCCTCTTCAGCCACGTTGCTCGGACTTTCAGAAGAACAAATCTCTGGAAAGAGGGTTTCTTGCAGTCAGCTTTTGTTTCGGCCCTAGTAAATACATCTTCCTAAGGCAAAGGACTGCATGAGACTTGCCCACCTTATTAGACCTGAGGGAGGAAAAAACTTAGAACCAAGAAAAAATTTGTTCCGTACGTTATTTTGCCACATATACCATCATAATTTTGACCTGCTGGAAACCTATCATGGGGTCTAACCTACCTTCCGTCCTCTCTCAGTGGTAACCTGTCAACTGTAACAATACAGGCTTCTTTCTTTTTCCTTCCTACTTACATTCTTGTCCTGGGGAACTCTGCTTTGCGTAGCTTAGCAGTTTTGCTCGGAGCTTTTCTTATCAGGCTTCCTCACAGGCCACAATAGGTTTAATGAACTGTTGACCCTTGAGTTGGGAGCCACCACTGCCCAAGTCCAGTGAAGAATAGACCATGGGGGACCCTGTAGCTGCCATGTCAACAGGGACAATGAGGGCAGGAGTTTCCTTTGGAAGCATCTGTGGTATTTGTCCAGTGTAACATATTTAATCACGAGTGGTGTGGGGAATAAGGTTGGTGGAGAGAGAATCCTTTTGGGATGTGGAATATCAAGGTTTTAAAATAATATTAAAAGCACTATTTACAGATTGGATGAGTGAGCTTTTGGTGCATAACCAACAATCCCCAAAGTCAGTGCTGTAAAACAATCATTATTTCTTATTCCTCATTCAGCTGGCCGGTCAAGGCTGGGGGGCTGGGCAGCTCTGCTCCCCTGGGCTTCTCACTGAGGTGCCGGTTCTGGTTGTTCCACCTTTGTCCATCCTGAAGGGACAGCAGCTACCTTGAGGTCTTCTCATGGTGATGACAGAGAAGCATGAGCTCATGGCCAACTACACAAGTGTTTTCACTTCTCACATCTGGGCTCCACCATGCTTTGGGCGGTGAGATGTGAGTGGAGTCAAGGAGGAAGAAATATGTACTGTGGGCAGTGAGGAGGCACTGAAAATTAACGTGGTGTCCAGTGGCGAGCTACATCCCAGGAAGCAAATGAAGAATAATTCAGTCTACCCCCCAGACCAGTGCTACCAGGGTGGGAATATAATATATCTATGCTTAATGTTCTCATGTAGTCACAGCTGGCATTCCATGAAAGGTGGCACCAACGGTGACCTTCTCAAGCAGCATTCAGGTACTCAGGAGTACAGATTCACTTATACTTTTTTTCCTTCCACTCCTAAGTACCCTGGTGTCCCACCTGCCACCATCTTTCTAGATTCCTTAACTCCACAGCAAAGGTAATAGCTTCTAAATTTGATTCTTCCTTCCAGAATTTTCCTACACAGCACATATCCAAAACAGGACCTCGCTGGCTTCAACGAGTACACGGGAAACTAGAATGATTTGAGGTTTTCTTACAGGGTGCTTCATACTAGTCACAGTAATTCTGTGCGATACATTGGATGTATCTGTCTTTTATTTCTGCTGAGGAAGAGAGGCTCCAAGGTTAAAGGAGAGCGCTTGCCTGCGTCATGGGGAGTTAGGCAGCAGGATTACCATCATTTCCTCTGAAACGAATCTGTCAGAAATGGGAAAATTGCTCATTCGATCTCTGGACACAGCTTCCACCATAATTAATATAGTCTGTGTTTTCAGATCATAGATTCCTGGCCTATCTGTGTGTGTGTTGGAGAAGGTTGGGAGCTGGGGCCAGAGGTTTATGTAGCTCATCATTTGTAGTCTTCCAGTCTCAGCATCAGAATTCACTGAAGCATGTTCAGCAGATAAAAAAAACGCTGCTTTTTCAGCTCATTGTAAAAGGACTCAAGCATCTTTCTAAAAAAATATTGCAAGGAGAGAGCCAAAAAGTGCTAGCCTTAATACAAAGAACAAAATGATATTTCATGGGGGAACGTTTTCTTGTAGATTCA